>NW_017306925.1:387808-427912 GCF_000935625.1 Nanorana parkeri | reverse complement strand
TTCAGCGTGGCTTTTTTTGTCCCCCCCCCCCGTAAGAGTGCACCCCAAGGCAAATGCCTAGTTTGCCTTGCGGTAGATACACCTCTGGACACAACCACAGCCAGCCAGGCATGACTGGGTGTGACAGGGTCACTTTGTTGTCACTGCATTTAATAAACAGTAATTCATTATGGGAACACAACCACAGTCAGCTTTTCGTGACTGGGGGTTACATGGGGTCACTTTGTTGTCACTGAATTGAATAAATAGAAATTCATTATGGGAACACAACAGCCAGCCTGGGATGACTGGGGGTGACATGGGGTCACTTTGTTGTCACTGAATATAATATGTGTGAATGGTTTTGTGCTGGGGGGAGGGCACACAGACATGTGACTCGCTTGGTCATCCGCACACAAGACTGCTGAGAGCCATCAAAACATCTAGTAAGTGGGTGTTTCTTCCCACCTCAGCACAGCTGACACTGTTGTCGGTGAGATGGGCTGCAGCCATGCTGAAGACTGAGAAAATTATCCATCTGAAAACCCAGCGGGGCTGAACCCTGGGAGCCATGAAGGAGCATTACCTGAGGAGGACGTGAGTTGTGAGAGCCCGCTGTATGCAGCCTGTGGCTGGGGTGAGAGGACTTCTCTTCGCCTTCTGTTAGCCGGTTACATATAAACTGTGCCCAAGACTCTCCGGACTCCCCATACAGTCTTCTTTACACTCCGAACATGGGATCCATGCTGAGCAGCAAATGAAGCAGAGATCACCAAGCCCTGGCTATAGAAGACCAACACCAGCAATGATTGTGCAGTGTGTCTGGAGGTCCTCAACCAGCCGATGAGAACATGATGTGGCCATGTTAATGGGTTAGGGGATGGTATTTTTTGTGGCCCCCCTGGAAGGTGCCACCCAAGGCAAATGCTTAGTTTGCCTTGCGGTAGATATGCCCGTGTACAGCAGGCCTTCGGTTCTTCTCAACCGAAGGCTAAACTGCAGCCGAAGTGAGCCGAAGGTTTGGCTACATCCTTCTGCTCTTTAGTGAATAACCGCTATAGATTTTGGAAGAACGCAGCCTGAATATCAGCATTACATACTCCTGACTCTTTTCTGCTATAGGTGGCTGAGAGTGTCAAGTCCCCCTACCATTCCATTGATAGGCCAGGGAGTGTGGGGGTACTGGTTCTTTCACTTTCTGGGTTCTATCTTTAATAAAACTTTTGGATGACCAACAGGAGTGCTAAATGATGGTATATCTCTGGTCAGTGTGTGTGTCTGGGGGAGGGAGAGTAGACTGGCAATTTGACAACTGTCACTTTTGAAAATAGTTGCTTTGTTAAGGAGTTTTTATGGGTCATTGTGAGTCTTTGAAGGTCAATCAACTTTAATAATTAAAAAAAAAAAATTATGAAAACTAATAATGAGGATAATCTCTGCAATGCTTGTAAACATGTGCGTGATATTGCTGCTTAGCAGTCAGTCCACCCAAACTGCAATATTTGTGTGATCTCCTTACCACAATTCCTAATTCTGTTTATATCCACATTAATTTGGAACAATCAGTTAAAGGAGAACTTTGAGGTGAGTGTTTTTCACTCACCTCATAGTTCTAGCCGACCTGTGACAATGAGACTGTCACAGGTCGGCTCAGTAGATCGGGAGGTGAGCGAACACATACCGGCGTTCGCTCACCTCTCGATCCTGTCACGGCTCTCTGCCGTGACAGGGGAGGGGCTGGATTCCCCCCTCCCCGCTCCGATCTACCAGGGCTGACTGGCGGAACGGACGGGGGAGGGGGGCGGGTACCGCTGGCTCTGCCTCTAGATAGACAGAGCCAGCTGTCAGTCACGCAGCTGGGCGGATCCAGACATAATTGCCTGGATCCGATTCAGCTGCGGGGTCTCAGTATACCGCGAGCAGTAGCAGTAAGTGTGAGATCTGTTTGTAATTGCCAGAGATTATATCCAGACCTGGAAATTCAAGTGCAGAGATCTATGTGTTGTGACCCTGCCATCTGCAGTTGTGTCACTATTAAATTTAGTGTGTTTATTGCAGGACTGTAGTCAGTCTGGGCATCAATTGTTCTCAGTTTTGCAAGTTTTTTCTAAGCTTGGTAGGTTGATTAACCCCTTCATGACTGAGCTTGTTTTTAGTTTCTGTTTGTAAATGACTGACACACTTTTGACATTTTTGCTGTGTGATTCTTCCACGTCAGTAATATACTTTCTTACAAAGTGCACCCACACATATTATATATTGTTTTTTAGAGGACAGATCGGGCTTGATTTGTAGTATTTTTTTACAAAACAACACTTTTTTCCCAGTTTTGATTTGTAGTATTTTTTTTACAACACCAGCACAGCTAAAAAAATGCAATAAATACATTCATTTATTTGTCCCTTTTATTATTTTTTTACACTTAGTTTTTTTTTTTTACACTTTTCACTATTATTATTTTTTTTACACTTTTAACTATTTTTTTAACCTTAAAAATTTTATTTTATTTATTTAATTATATCAAGCAGTCATTGTGAATTAATCTCACTATGACTGCTTGATAAATTAATACATTTTTGGTTATTATCAGGCTGCTTCAAACTTCAGAACAGCCAATAATAAGTTAGTGACACTGATCCTGCAGCAGTTCAGGATTCAACTATCACTAAATGTTTTCTCATTGTTCCAACAACCATCAGAAAACTGAAACATTCTTCTTTCAGGAATTCACTTTCAGGGATACATTATGTATGTATCCCTGAAAGTGAAAGAAAAAAAAAAGCCAGTATAGCTTGAGAGAGATATCTCTCGATCTATACGAGCTGTCAGAATGCCAGCAAAGCCGGCAAACATGCCAGCTCTGTTTTGACTCTCAGACACCCGATCTTCAGGTATCGGGTGTCTGAAAAAGGTTAACCCTTTTATTAATGGATGCCTCTATAGTGAGGCATCCATTAATGAATGGTAACCGCTGATTCTCAGCGGTTACCAGCCTTCTAGTGCCGCAAATAACTCGTCACGTACAGTGTACGTGACGAGTAATTTGGTCCCTTTGTGGCGGGACGTACAGTGTGCGTCTCCCGTCACGAAGGGGTTAATTCCACCTGCTGCTGGGATGGGGCCATAGCATTTAGTGTAGGAATGTAATTTACAAGGTTATGAATATGCATCTGACTCTGACACAGGGCCGGCCTTAGGCCTTTAGGCGCCCTGTGCGAGAAAGCTTTACAGCCCCCCTCAGTGACCACACCCCTCAGTGACCACACCCATTTTTTTCCAATATCCATACCATTTAAAGACTCCCATTTTGTTAAGCCCCAAAGAAACATATTTAAAAGTATGATAAAAAATAAAACTTTTATTCAAAGCTATTAAACTTACATACATAGTATTTGAGGTTGAATAAAGAAAGTCCATCAAGTCCAACCTATTGCGTAGGCACAATATAAGTATTCTTATGAAATAAAACAACAGCAGGCAAACAAATGGTAAACAATAAATGTCAAACTAAAATAGAGTCTATAAAAATAAAGTGTCAGGATGCAGAATGTCATTTCAACTAAGTGAATCTAGAAAATAAAAAATAAAAAGCAGAACACAAAACTACATGTTAAATTCATGAATTACTATTTGCCCGAATATACGAAAAATGTATTCAGGCACATAGTTACATAGTTAGTCAGGTTAAAAAAAGACACATGTCCATCGAGTTCAACCTATAGAGATATGAAAATACATAATAATTTGTTTGAGAATGTGCGGCGGCCATGTTGGCCACTGGTGCATTCTGTGAATGTGTGCCACCATCTTGGAGGCGGGGAGCATGACGTCACCAAGATGGCGACACCAATATAGGCACCGCCATCTTGGTGTATACCTAGATATATAGCAAAGATGTCGGCGCCCAACACGTGCGGTATTATATGACGTCATGCGCCCTGCCTCCAGAACACGCCAGTGGCTGAATCCAAAATAGCATAAAAATGTGTTTTGTTTTATGAAACGAATGAAAACGTTTTTAGCTTTCGTTCATTTCATATGAAATGAATTTTTAGTCTTTGCACTAATGTCTAATAATATGTGTGGGGGGAGGGGTAATTTTCACATAAAAAAAAAACTGAAAGGATGACAGCGGCTCCGCTCTCCTCCCCGCTCGGCCGTCCTGACAGCTGCGGCATCTCTCCTCACCACTCAGCCATCCTGACAGCAGACATCACTCCCTCCTGCAGGCTACAGTGGACCGTTTCTCCTCGGAACCCCGCTGCCTCATTAGGGCTGTCTTTACCGCAGGGCAAAAGGGGCAACTGCCCTGGGCCCCATAATTTACAGGGGCCCACAGCAGCTGTCCCTTTTGCCCGCAGCAGCAGGCAGGAGAGCAGCAGCACTGCTGATGGCAGGGGCGGACTGGGCCGGGGGACTGCTGGCATGGTGCGCGTATAGGTAGCAGCTTGGTGGGGGGTGATTGGCAGGTGGTGGCCTGCTGGATCTATAGGGCACACAGGCCTGAGACGCACAGCTGGAGCCGGTAGATAGCTGAGCCGAGCAGCCTGAAGAGGAAGGAGCCTCCGCGGATCGTTGTGTGCTGGGAGCAGCCGGAGCTGGGCTCATCTCTACCCATTGTCTGAAGCTCCAAAGAGCGGAGCGCCCGGCTGGCAAAGGATGATGCGGGGGGCATGCTGGCTGTGGATGGGAGCAGTGTGCAGGGCATAGAGAGCAACATCAGTGCTGGATGTGATGAGGGTTTCCATTATTTTGTCATTTCATTGAGTATGCTGTGCTCAGAGAATAGACCTGTGTGCCAGGCTTCTATGCAGCCGACCACCATCACTACTATCACTACTTCTATTGCCTTTCAGAGTCCTGAGTCCGTTGCCTTATTGCACTGAACTATAGAAATATGTACATTTATTCATTTATTTGTTTTTTTAATTTCTTTTAGGGTAAAGGTGATGTAGGTGGATATGGGGGTCTGGGTCAGGAAGTAGGGGGTCGGTTGATGGAGGCAGGAAGGTTGTGGGGGCCCATAGCAAAATCTTGCCCAGGGCCCAATTAATATTAAAGACGGCCCTGTATGAATGGTTAAGGTGATACATTTTTGGGGAGCACCTTTCCGGAAAGCTCTCTCCCCTGGGGCTTCTCCCTGGGAGGAAGTCTGTGTGACTATGTACAGTGCCTGGGCCTCAGCATGTGCATGTGCTGGGGGGCTCTGAGGCCTAACTTATGGCTGGAGTGAATACTTTATGGAGGCTAAGCTGGAGAAGGACCTTCTTGCTGGAAGGTGTCGCAGAGGAGCTGCCATTTGGACATCGTAGGAAGGATTCATCACCCAGGTACCAAACACAGAGGAACAGAAGCCAGTTGTTGCACTACAAGGACTGTGAGTGCTCTTACAGAGTCATAGATTTTCTTGGCTGTTCTCTGTTTGAAGAATATATTTTTTTGTGGTCGCTCCCATAGGACCTGTTGCTATTAATATTGCTATTGGAGCAGATGCTGTCCTCTAGTTTTGACCCTCTCTCCTTAGTTTTATATCACTGAGCAATAAATACTAAAAAGACCCTAAGACTCGAGCTTTTTCATTAAGAAGTGCTGGTGTTGCTGGAGCTGAAAACGGGGATGGTAACTGCTTAACAGGTAGGAGGCACTAATTACGAGCGGCTCCTTTAGGGGTCATCGCTACATACACATCAGTCCCTAGAAATATAAGTAAAAGTTCAGTGCTTTGACACGCCACCATTTGGCAAAAATATGAAATTTGGGTAGACTGACCCTATCCAAAAGTTTCTTGTCTGTACAGTTGATATATTTGTTTGCACAGTGGCTACTCACCCTCTTGCTTTGCTCTGTGAAGTATGGATTCCACTTCATTCCCATTGGCACTAGTGCAGACTGAAGGCTGTGCAGCTGCACTCACACCCAGCATCCCAGAATTAGTCTTTACCCCACACAAATAGGCTGTTCCTGTACCTGCGCTGTCTGGAACCTGTGCATCTACATTGTACACCTACAATAAGAAACAGAAACAATTATACTACCACTGTTCACATTACCTACCTAACAACCAAACAGGCATCAAATGAATTAATCTGTTAATATGATAATATTACTGTACAAGTAATTTTTTTCCTGGTTATGGTCTAGTGCAGATGCGCCCACAATTTTTCGTCTGGAGATCTACTTTTGAAATGTCGAGCTCAATGAGATCTACCAATGAAAAAACACCTGCATTCAGGGGTGGGAGGGGTGTGGCAGCGCATTGAACTCAATGGCACTGCAGCCACGCCCCCAGTGCAATCGACGCACCGGGAATGCAGGCACATTAGTGCCTGAGTTCCGGTCTAGTGCGATCTGCAAAAATGCTGCATTTTTGCATATTTTTGCAGATCGCTTGGACAGGAACGCAGGCATTAATGTGCCTGCGTTCCGGGTGCGGGCGATAACACTGAGGGCGGGGGCGTGACTGTGGTACCATTGACTTCAATGCGCCACCACGCCCCCTCCCGCCCCTGAACGCAGGGAGCCGGCGGGCTTGCGTTCCAATGCGTTCTAGAGGCCGAACACTCTGGAACTCAAACTTTGTGGTGTGAACCGGCCCTCTCTTCTCTCTCTCCTCGTGCTCTCTCCTCTCTCTCTCTCCCCTGTTTCTATCTGCTGTCTCTTCTCTCTCTCTCTCTCTCTGCTGTCTCTTCTCTCACTTTCTCTGCTGTCTTTCCTCTCTCTCTGTGCTGTCTCTTCTCCAACTTTCTCTGCTGTCTCTCTCCTGTCTGTCTTTTCTTACCTCCACTGCAGCAGCTTCCCAAGTCTCCTCTCCTCTCTCCTTCCCGTCTGCGGCGTCTGACACATTCAGCTGCACAAGCACCGCGGGAGGCGGGAGGACAGGACACGGGTCAGTGAGCCGATCGCAATCTACCAGTGTTCGCTTTGCGATCTACCTAATGGGCAATTCCCTGGTCTAGGGAAACATAAATATAAGGTCTGCTAATTCTTAACAGCTTTAACAGGAAAAGGCGAGACAGACAGAACCATTTTTTATACTTTCAATTGGACATAACTTGTTCATACTTTGTTCTGTTTGACACTTTGTTCAATGTTCAGCGTTTACGCGTATAAAATTATCACATACTCTATGTAACATTTCCCCCAGAGCAGTTAAAGTGACAATAAACCTTTCCTTTTTTTATTTTTAGACATGGCAGCACCCCTGTAAGATTCAGATCTTGTATTGTTTTTTGTTTTTTTAAATCTTTCAATTCCTTTTTCTCCAGTGGTCCCTGCAGTGCTTTACCCCCGCCCCCTGCACGAATGCCTCCATCAGTTAACTGCTGCTATGGAGGCACCCATCCATGCTCGTTCCCAGCTGCCCATAGAAACACACAGCCTGGCAGCCAGCGTATGGCTCCTCTGCGCTCAATCTCCTCCCACTGCAACCAGGAAGTTCGGGGCGGAGGATCGATTCGGGGGCCGGCGGCAGTTACAATCGGTGGTGATAGGTAAGTTAGGTAAGTTGGACGAGGGGAGGGGGGCATAGAATGCATTAGGGTAAAACATTTCCCTGCCTTTAATACTGCTTTAAAGTAGAAGCCTTTTTTTTTTCTTTTGATAGCTCAGTGAAGGATTACAACCTCTGTCAGATTTTCAGATTTATATCACTGCATGTGTCCACAGTGTGGTGATTTCCCATCTTTTCTATTTGGGTGACTAGTGTCACATGGGGAAGGAAAGTTTTTCGTGTTGTTTTTTTTTTTTTGGACAAAATGTGCTGGCCCGCAATTGGTCACACATGCAGCACTGATACAAGGAGCAAAATTGTAGGAATGATGGCAAGAAAAAGTAGAACATAATGTAACACACTTGCCACTACCTAACAGGTACAAAAATGTGCCAAAAAGACAACACAACAAGTACAGTTTTAACTGTATAGTTTGATGGTGATGGATAAAACACCCTGGTGTATGTCATCTTCTCCAACTGACCCGAGGATTGGTGAGAGGCCTTTGGCCACGTTGACAACCTGTTTGCTGCTCATACCTGCACTACAGTAAGGGCCCCCAACGCTGGCTAGCTTAGGACACCACTACTGGCTAGTAGTCTAGGAAGGTTTGGGCATTGCCAAAGGGAAACCTTAAAGGGACCTACACCCCATTCAAGGGAGGACATTTAAAGACAATTGGCCTCGTATACCTCAGTGCTGACAGCAGATAGCTGCAGCTACTGAGTTGCAGAATGCCTTAGCCTGCTGTTTAATATCCTTTTGTGTGACTGTTGGGTATACTATTGCCATAGTTGCTTCATATATTGTGTTATTATTAAATCTGCTATAAAACCGTTCAAAGGTGTGTTGGTGTGCTGTGGATCCACGATTTTGGCGGTACATTGGTGCAGGGTGATAGAAAAACCCGATCATTAAGCGGCTCCTTCGGGGGTGAGCGCTACACTAAAAAAAAATATGAAACACAATTCTGTGTTTAAAATTCAGAATTCTGGGAATTCTGACTTTTAAACACAGAATTGTGTTTCATATTTTTTTTTAGCATGGCCCCAGGGTTTTTTCCGTAGTAATATACCTTCAGAAAAGTAAAGGTGAAGATATACGTGTAACCTTTCTTTTACACTGGGGCCTGATTTTTGTGAGTTGTGTACATTGTAAGGTGTGGGTGGTATGTTTGGTGGGCAACTTTTTCACAAGAGGAAGATTTATTTAGCACAATATACTTTATGGAATAAAAAGGAAAATGAAATAGTCAGTTTTGCTGTTAGATAATGTAATCAGCAGACACAGCTTGTCAGACATTTTTTAAAAGCACAGGCGCAGTGGTCAAATAGCTCAGATCTGCAATTGTAAAAGATTTGAAGCCAAATAACAAAAACAGAATACACAGCCTGTCAGCCTGTTGTGAAAGCAATTTTCTAAAAGTGCATACACTGTAGTTAGTAGTGTGAGTCTCAGATCTGAAAATGTGAAGGAGCTTCTTTGGCAAGTAACAAAAACAGCAGAAACAGACAGTCAGTATCCTGTAAAAGCAGTAATCCAAAATCACAGGCACTCTGGTCAGTAGTCTAATCAGAGATGTTGATTGTAGAAAAATTACACTGACAGAGTTAGTCACAAAAGGGTGAAGAGTTCGGAGAAGGCAGGAGAAGGGAACAATCTAGGACAACATAACTGATTTGGAGAAATTCTGCAATTCAGCTCACGTTCCAGTTCAGGTAGGTTGTCCTAGATCGTTCACTTCTACTGCCTTCTCCAAACTCCTCACCCTTTTGTGAATAACCCTGTGAGAGTACTGCTGCAGTACAGGAACAGAGAACCAGTCACTATTCCACTCTCCAATACTTGAGGCTAACTACCTGTTTATCAGCAACCACTACCTTCTCTCATCTCATAGTGGAAATGGCAGACTGTTCTCACATGCTGCATGTTAGAAGCGTCCAAGCACTTCACTTCTGCAAACTCTGAATCGTGGGAATCGGCTTACACATACATAAACATGAAATTCTGCAAGCTTGGTAAGTACATAATATAATTTCTCTTCAATAAGCTGTGTACAGTCAAATAGCGAAGATTAATTGCATTTTAAAGATAACATTTAGTCCTGTTTAATATTTGCAAATCATAACTATTTGTTCTTGGCTCATGTTTAACATTTGAAGTTACTGCAGCCGTAGAGGACTTTCCAGGATAATGGGCATACATTTTAGTTTTTCATTTTCCTTTGTTATGGATTTTGGAATAAGCATGGATTTTAGGATCGTATTCCCTGCTGAGTGCTTTTGTAAGAGTTAGGGATTCCATTTGTGGCTATGTACAGTTATTCTTTCAGTCTCATTAGTGTCTGTGAAATGTAAAGTCCAGGGGTTCCTGATCCGGGTCTGGGCTGGTGTCCCACCCAGTTCCTGGCAAGCAGTGACACCGCTGAGTCTTAAGCTGCCCATACACCTTACAAATGTCGGACAATTTTCTTATGCGATCGTGTTTTTGTCCGATATTCATAAGGTTGATGGGCAGTGCGCAACCGCAAATACTGTACAATCGATCGACCTTTGTCTAACCAGCAGGTTGGAAAGCTTCGGTCAATCGTACGATTTTCGCAAGGTTGGTGGCGTTTCCATACGTCAAAATTCGTACGATTTACACCGCACATGTGCAGACGAAAATACGTGCGGTCGATTACCGCAATTTGTCCAGGTGCTTTCTTTTAATTACAGCTGATCCAACCCCGCGATAATTGGGGCAGGATGGGGCCGCCGTACAAAAATCGTGTTGCCCGATGATTGCAAGGTGTATGGGCAGCTTAAAGGAGAACTATGGGGTTAAGGCTTTTCCCCATAGTTCTCCTTAGGGTAACGGGAGGACACAAACTAGCGTCCTCCCGTCACCCTAGGCTCAGTATACCGCGAGCTGTAGCTCACGGTATACTGAGACGCCGCAGCTGAAGCCGATCCCGACAATTGTGCCGGGATCTGCCCAGCTGCGTGACTGACAGCTGGCTCTGCCTATCTAGAGGCAGAGCCAGCTGTTCCCGCCCCCTCCCCAGTCCGTTCCGCCAGTCAGCGCTGGCGGATCGGAGCGGGGAGGGGGGAATCCAGCCCTCCACTGTCATGGCAGAGAGCCGTGACAGGATCGAGAGGTGAGCGAACGGCGGTATGTGTTCGCTCACCTCCCGATCTACTGAGCCGACCTGTGACAGTGCCACAGGTCGGCTAGAACTATGAGGTGAGTGAAAAGCACTCACCTCATAGTTCTCCTTTAAGAAGGACTCAGAGATAATTGGATATAAATGGACGCACATCTCTTTACATGCGGCTGCTTACAGAGCTACATTGGGTTTCCGATTAGATCTGCCTGACAGCTGGATCTGTTTGGACTGCCCTTGTGCCCATGGACTTTTCTGGGAGAATCAGTCATGGTAAATGTTTTTGGCGCTGGTAAATGTTTTTGGCAATGTAAATGTTTTGGTGCTACTCAACCTCTTGTAAACTACAATAGCATTGGGACTTTAAATCTGTCTCTTAGCAATTCTTCCATTATCTTTTCTTAAAGGAATAGTTATATTAAGGACTACATTAATCATGAGCTGACAATAATAAATGAGAATGTCAAAAGAGAATTAGAGCACTGTTTACCTTAGAAAGTGCAACATAAGGAAATGTCTCCATCTCTAATATATTCTCCTCTCCAGACTGCTTCAACAATTGTCCCTGGTATATACGAGCTGCAGTTATTGTGGTGACACCCATTCCTGTTACAAAATATCAAGTGATAAAAGACAGACAAATAAAAGAGAGCTAATAACCATCTCACTATAATAACAGAAATGTTCATTGGTTTTCTTTAGTTGGATTATTAGGAGCAGAAATATCTTAACTTAAAAATCATATACTTTAGAATAAATGATTTGCTTGTTGACCCCATACATTCCCAATATATATGCCCAATAGAATTGTTTATCAAATGGTGTTATAAATATATCACTGGCAGAACGACCAGGGTCGCAGAAGTCGCATTTGGGGCCGGGCCCTGGCGTTCCTCCACTTGGGGAGGGGGGGGGGCCTGTCTGAAGGGGCACCGGGCTGGATTTTTGCTCTACATTTAGCCCTGCTTCAGGAAAGCAGGGCTAAATGTATGCAACCTGCTTGTGTATACAAGCACGCCCAGCCAGCTGCCTTCTTCTGTGTTTTCGAGGTCCCCTGCTCTTCTGGAGGATCCCAGCCCACAGCAAGGCAGTCAGGATGGAGAGCAGGGAGCAGATCAGAGAACCTCTGTTCTCTGCTCCGTGGTCAGTGACACAGGACCGCTGTACTCACAGCACTCCTGTGTCAGCTGTCACAGCCTGAGCTGTACAGAAGATAGAGCACATGTGTGCTCTATCTTCTGTATTGGAGGGCAGGCTCATATAGAGAGCCTGTCACCTCCGAATACTTTCACACAAGGGCTTGTTATCCCCTGTGTGATAGCAATAAATTTAAGTGAAAAAAAGAAATAAAAAAAAATAGAAAAAAAATAACAAAATAAAATTGCATTGATACAATAGTAAAATACATAAAAATGGAAAAAAATTGATAAAAAGTAAAAAATGATAAAAAGTAAAAAAAAATTATAATTTTTTTTTTTTATTAATAATAATAATAATGAATCCGCACAGCACCACCTATATGGGGGTCCCAAGATTTCAACTGGGGGCCCTGCCTTCTGGGACTACACACATGCACTTCCCCGATAACTACCAAGGTGCCGACATTTTTTTAGGGGGTGGAGTGGGGTTCATGGTTTCTTGCACAGGTGCCCTGAGTTTTCTAGTTATGCCTCTGAAATACATCAATTGCTATAAAGTAGGCCCTTAAAGATGATTGTATACTTGTTTTGATGTGTTGGAAAAGAAAGCCCAGACTATTATATTTATTGCTTTTTGGGTAGTAAGAACTGATCCAAAAATACTAGGTGACTTGGATTACATAATAAGGGTAGCTAAAAAGGAGTACATCTGTCGCCAAGAATGAAAAAAAAGATACAGATGTGCCCATACTCATTCAAACTTCAGCACTACCAGGATAAACTATGATCATTTCTGACTCAGCCATATGATTTCTGGGTAATTTATGTTGTATAACCTGATTTCCTCAGGCACCTATATTTTTTATTAACACAACTGCTTATGGTTCATGGTACTTTATCTCCTTTGTACTGACCATCTCCCAGAAACATGATGAGATTCTTTGCTTTATTGTTATTGGGGGTCAGTTTGATAGCATTTGCTAATGTTTCCTTGGCCTGATCATTCCAGTACTTGGGTGTTTTTTCAGCTTCTGTAAAATACAAAGAAAAAATATATCCCATTAGAGACCATAATATTGATTTTTCCAGTTGTTTTGTTCAATGACACACTAATCAACAGTAATCCCTATACATTATATATATATTTATATATATATATATAATCAGTTTTTTTTAGCAAAAATTGCCTTTGACCCTTATGGACCAGTGTAAATTTTACAAACCAGTAATTCTTAAAATACAATGAATTAAAGCACATTATTTTCAATGTTATAGTATAGAATATATTACCTTTCACTACTCAGTCTTTTGCATAGAGTGACCCAACCGCAATAGTAAGCGACCCAACCGCAATAGTAATACTTACCTTTCCTGCTGCCTGAATTGGGGAACACCACTCCAATCCTGAGAAATCTTCTGCTAAAGTCTGCACTAAAACTGATACTACTTAGAATGTTGATCTCCAGGCTCCCATCCCAGGGCGTTCATTGGTTCCTCACTCTGGCCTCCATGTCACTACTGTATACTGTAATTTGTAGTGATCAGAGGGGATGGGCCAATGAAAGCCAAGGGGGAGAGGACACTCCTGGAAGTGTCGGTTACAGTGTGGACCTCAGCAGAAGATTTTTCAGCGTTTGAGTGGAGTTTAACAGCGCATGCAGCTGGAAAGGTAAGCCTGTATGGTCTTTTACAGCAGGGGTAGGCAACCTCGGCACCCCAGCTGTGGTGAAACCTCGAATACCAGCATGGCTCTGGGAGTCATGCCTGTTTGCCTTTGACCCTTATGGACCAGTGTAAATTTTACAAACCAGTAATTCTTAAAATACAATGAATTAAAGCACATTATTTTCAATGTTATAGTATAGAATATATTACCTTTCACTACTCAGTCTTTTGCATAGAGTGACCCAACCGCAATAGTAAGCGACCCAACCGCAATAGTAATACTTACCTTTCCTGCTGCCTGAATTGGGGAACACCACTCCAATCCTGAGAAATCTTCTGCTAAAGTCTGCACGTAAACCATTGTGTTGATCTCTTGGGTCCTCTGCAGCAATTTGGAAAGTAAATGTTAGTGAGCAAGGTGAAGCTGTACTTTCTTTAAATACCCATTCACGTGGTAGCAGAAATCTTGTTTTTGTTAGCACATCTTTAGCCCTGGCTGGTGGCCCTTTTAACCAGTGGGAGCCGCACAGCTCATGGCATCATCACTGCTGAACTGCCAGATTCTGTTCCTCAATTAGGATTGATGGCCATCAAACAGCCCACCATCAGAAGGAAAGGGGGAGCACTGGAATGGGCTGCAGCTGTGCCTAGGAAATTTTAGTCCGGCTCACTGGCCCCAGGTGTACAGAGCTTGTTGGGCAGCAGGGTTGGAGAGCCCAGGAAACATTAGAGAGGAGCCTGGGGAGAGGTGAGAGAAATGGCGGGCAGAGACAACCTCGGGGAGGACCTGAGTCTGCAGGGAGAGAGCTGCTGTCCAGGTAGAGTGTAGCCTGCATGCAGGGAAAAGGACCTAGGATGCCAGGAGGGAACCCATTAGGCACCAGGAGAACCCTGAGGACACGAGACATGTAAAAGCAGCAGCAGAGTGGACAGTCTGTGACTTTGAGAGAGAGATCTGCAGGGACCCACAAGCCACCAGGGAAGACACTGAAGCACTAAGGGAACATTGCAGGCTAGGGAGTGGAGGTCCAGGGCCTTGTACACTGCCTCTCTCATGACCCCAAAGATGTGCCTGCAGCACAGAGACCACTAGGGACAGTGGGGCCTGCGTGTCCTATCCGCCTCCATCCAGCCTATAGGAGTGGCCATCAGGAGACAGTTTGCTCACCAAACAATATCTACACACCATCGGTGTGGTGAAAGGCCATGTTTGTTGTCTTTGGGAGGTTATTCTCTAAAGAGCCGAAGGATCCAACTTTAGCTTCGGCCTCGCTTCGGCTGCTTCTGCCCTTTGGTTTAGTCGAAACGAAGGGCTGCTGTACAGGCAATTCACAAAAAAAGTTGTACAAGGTTGTAAGGTGTATGTTTGTGGGCCCCTGTAAATTATAGGGCCCGGGGCACCTGACCCATTTGCCCTGCGGTAAAGACGGCCATGAGTGTATGGCCAGCTTAACACTACCTACCTGCTATGAGACTGTATTATATTCCTTCCATTGGTTTAACATAAAATAAAGAAATATTAAAGAAACACATTTTATTGATTCAGAGTCAAAGCTGGAAAAGACAGTGCCTGTTATGATGGCTATCTTGATATCCTAGACAACATTTCTGGGATCTTGATCAATGTGATTGAAACCTTTTCCAGGAAAAAACAAAACTACTGAAGTGGGGGGTACTCTTGCTTACCCACAGTAAAGAAATACATCTTGATCAATAAAATATAAAGGAAAATATTAACCCCCTATGGCAAAATATCCCACACGTAAATCTACACAAATCTTGGTGCATTTAGGGGTCAGCATTAAAGTGACACTAAACTCAGGAGTTAAATCTTAGTACCCCCCACTTCACAAAACTGCTGATCCATTTCTACAGTGTCTTCATTGTCTTTTTACTGTGTCAGTTGTATAAGATAATTACCTTAGTTACTGTATATCAGGATTGCCAAGTAGGATATAATCATAGACAGAATAAACCAAACTGAGTGAAGATGTCAGACAGTTCACAGACAGGTGTAATGTGGTTTGTGTAATTTGTGTCCCTAAGTTCAGATCACCTCATTTTGAAGACTTTGATTCACAGACAGCAATTATCTTCTGTCACGAGGTTTGCATTCCTATGTGATAAGAATTTGAGCAACCAATGTACCTGCAAGAGCCACTTTACCTAGATAAATGTGTCACAAGCGGCGGGTTTGATGTTGTAAACTCTCTTACCAGTTGGAAACATTTAAATCAGTATAGTTATTTATGCTTTGTTCAGAATTACATCATATAGTTTATCTGTAAATGGCAAAAAGTACCCAGCATGGATCAGCGCTGAAAAAAGACAGCCATGTTTATCACATTTTATGTTTTTATGATATTTTATCAAATTTCTAGAGACAAGAACTTGAAGACCTCAAGTGCTTAGTACATGTTTCTAAGTGTCTGCATGCAATATAGTGCCAAACTTTAAACTTTGTGACCCAACCAAAATATTATCATGTTTTGACCCAATTGTATTGGTGCATGCCATGTTAAATACATTAGCAATATTTGACTTCTTGTAATGAAAAGAGAACAATTAGCTCTTTCTGTGTTGGCATCTTTATGTTGCATAGATTAGACATTTCCTTGAGATTCAAAGATATATACAAATGCATCTAGGGTATTGTTCAGCAAGCATTAAGCGGTTATTTTCCCTTTACAAAACATCTGTTTTTTTATGAATGCAGAGGTGGTGCTAATATGAGAGTGCTCTATTTGTTTTCCAGTACCGTATATACTCGAGTATAAGCCGTCCCGAATATAAGCCGAGGTACCTAATTTTAGCCAAAAAAACTGGGAAAAAGTATTGACCCGAATATAAGCCGAGGGTGGGAAATGAGGCAGCTACTGGTAGATAGATACCATTAAAATACATTAATATTTATTTAAAAGAAAAATAACCTAGCTCTGTAAGTGGAAAAGGGGGTACAGGGCTACATATCATGTACTACGGATCATTTAACCCATTCATATTAGCAGAGGATAATTGTAAATCTATTGTTCAGTGCACTCTATATGTAGTATATAGTACATGTACATATAGAGTGCCTGCAACAATACATTTACAATGATCCTCTGCTAACATGAATGGGTTAAATGATCCATAGTACAGGGCTACATACAGATCATTTAATACATTCATGTTAGTATAATTGTAAATGTATTGTCTGCACTGTATTAGCAGTATATACTCTATATAGAGTATATACTGCTAATACAGTGCAGACAATACATTTACAATTATACTAACATGAATGTATTAAATGATCTGTATGTAGCCCTGTACTATGGATCATTTAACCCATTCATGTTAGCAGAGGATCATTGTAAATGTATTGTTGCAGGCACTCTATATGTACATGTACTATATACTACATATAGAGTGCACTGAACAATAGATTTACAATTATCCTCTGCTAATATGAATGGGTTAAATGATCCGTAGTACATGATATGTAGCCCTGTACCCCCTTTTCCACTTACAGAGCTAGGTTATTTTTCTTTTAAATAAATATTAATGTATTTTAATGGTATCTATCTACCAGTAGCTGCCTCATTTCCCACCCTCGGCTTATATTCGGGTCAATACTTTTTCCCAGTTTTTTTGGCTAAAATTAGGTACCTCGGCTTATATTCGGGACGGCTTATACTCGAGTATATACGGTATATACCTTGTGCAACATTCATACACACTAAATGTAGTACTAAGGCCTGTTCTTGGCATGTCTACCCCATACTATTGAAGTAGTACTGACAGTTCACTTAGTGCATGAATGTCAGCATGAATTCAGAGATGATTTGAGGATCTACAGCCGAGTGATATACTAATAAGATACATTTTTGTTGATACTTAAGGTACTTGCATGTATTTGTAAGATTTAACTCCTGAGTTTAGTGTCACTTTAATGCTGACCCCTAAATGCACCTAGATTTGTGTAGATTTACGTGTGGGATATTTTGCCATGGGGGGATTGATATTTTCCTTTGTATTTTATTGATCAAGATGTATTTCTTTACTGTGGGTAAGCAAGAGTAAGCAATTATTAATGTACTCACAACTTTGTTCATGTTGTTATCAGCAGCTGTATTTGTCAGACACATCAGTGCACAGGTATAAAGCTATTTACGTGAAGACACAGCTTGACAAAACTCTGCGTTAATACCCTTTATCGACTGTACTTTTTCTTGTTAAATATAGCCCTTATCTAAATGGAACAGCATTTGTTTTACAACATCTTTGATGTAAGCTTGGTGTGTAGGGAGCAAAAAAAGAATAATGGAATAGATGTAAGCAGCCACAGAAAGTTGGATTTTGTTAAGCTGGAGATTAAATCAAAAGTTATGCTTTACAGTGTTGAAACATCTGTAAGTCAGTTCACATCAAATGACAAAGATACATATCAGACTGAATGATTTACGTATCCTTGTCCATCCTCAATAAAAGTGGGAAAATACCTTTTCTTTCCTGGAGTTAATTTTTCCATTGGACCGCATAGATCTGAATGAATTAAATCCAGAGCTTGTTGAGCAGCTGGTACATTTCATGGTTTGATCACATGGGCTAATATTTATTCCACTTGCATAGTCATTCTGAACTATTTTCTTATTATGTCAGGATTTCTTTGACCAAGTCATCTGTGCCACGTGTGAATGCAGTTTAAATGTTTCTCCTCTTTGGCAGTATAAACCATTTCACTGCAGTTCAGCTGATACAATTCATCTGTGATTTTAGCCTTTGCCAACAAGGTATCACCTTTTGTGATGCCACAATTGTCACCCTGAAAAGTCACTAGGTTTCCTTGTTTTGTGAGCTTCTTTATTGACAAAAGATTTGTTTTAAGAGCAGGCATATACAAAACATTTTTCACAGGTATTTTTCTGGCGACACTCTGGGATATAGGACAATAAAAAACCTGTCTCCTATTCCTGCTGATTCCATTATTTGTCCATTAGCGGTTGTAATTTTCTCTGTTTTACTCTGGTCAAGATTAATGAAGACATTTCTGTCTTTTGTCATGTGACTGGTAGCTCCTGAATCAACACACCATGCTTGCAAAGATGTGGTGCAGCATCTGGATTGAAAAGCACATTCATTATCAGAAGTAAAGTCTGCCTCTTTCTTTACGCTTTTGGCTTTTTTGTGGTTTATTTCGTTTTTGCATTCTAGCTTTCCAGATTCTGTAGTCTGCCTTTAAGTGACCTTGTTCCTTACACACAAAACATTCAAGTGTTTCTGGTTGCATCTTCCTGGTTTTATTTATGTTTTTCATCTTTAGTGCAGACTCCGCACTGGACACGCTGTCACCACTGATCCTTTCTGTTTTACGCTTGTATTCATCCACAAGCTTGCCTATAACATATTCTAATTTCAGTTCATCATCTGGACTTGCATCAAGTGCTGTAACAAGTGTTTCATAACTTTCAGGTAAACCACTCTATAACAGTGCTGCAACATGAAAGTCTTTTATTTCTTCTCCTAGACCTCTCAGACGTTCCACCATTTCTAAGGTATGCCTTATGTAATCCTGTATATGCTGTCCTTTCATCAGCTTGGTTTGGTATAGTTTTCTAATCAGATACAGTTTATTGCTGAGGTTAGATCTTTCATGCACCTTTTGCAATGCTTCCCACATCTCCTTAGCAGTTTTATATTTACTGTACATACATGTATGATTTGATCATCTTCTATGCCAAGGGAGATTGTACTCTGAGCTTTCAGATCCGACTCTGTCCATTCAGCCGTGGGCTGTGCTGGACTGACTTCATCCACACACTTCCACGTACCTTCTCTTATTAGAAGCATACTCATCTTGAATTTCCATGACTGGTAGTTCTGGTTTGTCAGATTTGCAAATGAAAGCTTTGTTGCTGCTATGGTACTAGCCATGTTCTTCTAGTTGCTGTAGTCTCTTTCTGTTGCTGTATCTTGTGCTCCTTTTCTTTTAGGCTGTAACCATGCTATAACTGGACCGTGACTGTGCCTGGGCCCATAACCTGTTGGAACTTCTTGCACACCCTCACAGAGAAACAAAAGCACACAGTCTGATATGCATGCTGCACATGGCTTGAAAACAGGAAGGAAGCCGCAGCTTTATTCTCTACCTTATTCAATACAACAGAGTATACCATAGATATAACAGAACTTATAAACACTGCCATCTAGTGACCAAAATTGTATCCTGCAGTAGTTGATGCAATAGACACAATAATGTGTATTCTAAAAAAAGTGCGGGAAAGGGACAATAGATATAACATAGTCGAACGTAGTTGCTAACATACCACACAAAAATAGTGTCAATCAAACGTATTCCTTATTAAAGAGAAGAAGGGGAGGGGGTAGAAAACAAGGCTGAGAAGGCTGAGAAGGAAGAACAGGATAAGCCAAGACAGCCAGACAAGGAGGGGAAGAAAAAGAATCAAAACAAGGGAGGGATAAGATGAGAGAGGAATAAGAGGACCCAGGGAGTCCAAATCCAAAGAGTGATGGATGACATAGGTTGGAGGGTCACAAAAATCTGCTTAAGGGATTAGAGGTCGAAAAATGTAACCATACAGACCACTGAGTTGCAAAGCGGTCGGAGGTGTTATTGTCTGAGGCAAGAAGTTCCTCCATCTGCATAATATCATTGACATGACTTACCCTAAGAGATAATAGAGGAGTAATGGCCTTCTTTCAAAAAATGGGGATAAGCTGACGGGCTGCAGCTAGGAAATGACGTAACAAAATATGCTTTTTGCTTCTCTGGGAACTAGGAAGGAAAGACACAAGCGCCACTTCAGGGGAAGGCGCTATTGTATCCCCATACAGGTGATTGTACCATCAAAGATAGTCCGCCAAAAAGGCGAAATCAAAAGGCATTCCCACCAGACATGTATATATAGTATGTGCCTCTGGATTCTCTGCATCTCCAACACATGTCAGGAGAGTCTGGGAAGATACGGTGGATGGAGATAGGATCCCTATACCATCTACTAAGGATCTTGAAATTGTTCTCTCAAAATGATAGTACATGGCGTGGAGGTTCCGAAAGGGTGTGTGTGTGTTCAAATTGAGTCAAGACTCCATGAATCTGTCCAGAACTATGTAGATTCCTACAGAAATGAGAGCGCTGAAGGTCCAACAACAATGATCATTTTTGTCCCCTGATTCTAAATTTAAATAGACACTCCTGCTTAGAGCAGGATGGCTACATCCTTGTAGTTGAGATCATGTGTGACTATCCTGTCTATGCTTTTGAGAAGACTTGATTTTGCATATTCATGTTTAAAATGACACTAAACTCTTAAAATCTTAAAGGAGAACTATGGGGTCAGGGCTTTTCCCCATTGTTTTCCTAAGGGTCACGGGAGAACACAAACTAGCGTTCTCCCATGACCCAAAGCTCCGTATACCGCGAGCTACAGCTCACAGTATACTGAGACGCCGCAGCCGGGACGGATCCCGACAATACTGTCTGGATCCACCCAGCTGCGGGATTGACAGCTGGCTCTGCCTATCCAGAGGCAGAGCCAGCTGTGCCTGCCCCCTCCCCCGTCCGTTTCGCCAGTCAGCGCTGGAGGATCGGACAGGGGAGGTGGGGAATCCCTGCAGGGAGCCGTCACGTCTCTCTGCACAGTGACAGTCACGTCTCTCTGCAGGGATAGATCGAGAAGTGAGCGACGGTATGTGTTTGCTCACTTCCCGATCTACTGAGCCGACCTGAGACAGTTTATATTGTCACAGGTCGGCTCAGAATATGAGGCTGAGTGAAAATCACTTGTCTCATAATTCTCCTTTAAATCTTAGAAATACATTTAAGTACCTTAACTATTAATAGAAATTTATTTTAATTGTGAATCACTCAGCTGTAGATCCTCAAACCATCTCTGAATTGGTGCTGACACTGTCCTTCCTTCTGCAGGGTGGCTACCTTTGTTCTCCATGGTCCCTGTGTGTGTTGTAAGGTAGTACCGCTCCAAGCTCGCTCCTGTGATAGACTATAACTTCAATACAAATTAGTAAACTAAACATGAGATTATAAAAATCAGATTATAGTATTTTGATTTTTCTTCCCATCACAAGGATTTTTACAATCTCAAAAAATAAAAAGTTATGGGTTTACAGGGTGGTGTCCCAAAATGGTCAAGGAAATTCTTTCCTTCCAGTTGTGCAGATTGCTCATAAATACACACAGCTTCTGCAACAGACATTCCCTCAAACGGCTTGAAATTTGAAAATAGGCATTACACGATAGGTTACAACAACCTTACAACAAAAAAGGTGCATTTCCCCACCAACCCATATATGAACATATAAATCGATGTTTATGTGCATTACAAGCCCCTATGACCCTATTCTTATTATGGTAGGATAATAGCTGTAGGATAGTAGGAAAAAATGCTGCATGCACTATTTTTTAAGATCGCACTGCACTAGAATGGAAGGCATTCCTGTACCATTGACATGATTGGCACCAACAAGGCCCCCGCCACAGTACGCTGACCGGCTTGATCTATGCGATCCAGTGCATTCCGGGCTCGAAAAGCACTGGAACGCATTGGTTATGGTGTGACTTAGAGACACTTCCCTCTTTCCTTTTTTCATAGACAGATCCTACAGTTAAGCTCTGTGTGCCTGTAAAATGTACAGGTTTTCTAATTTAAAAAATTCCAATTAATCAGCAGGAGATGCACGTAAAGTAAGAACAAATTTCCTTGAAGTTATCTGCAAACTTTATGCTTTAACTGCAGCTATATAAGACGATTCCGTGAGAACTTTGGTTTAAAAAGAGCAGTGACAGATGAACTGATAGAGGTGAGTCATATAAAAATGGAATACCCTTTAGTCCTTTCTCGAAATGATGTGTTCAAGAGTACACTTTATGGCTGTCTGTAGTTTACATGTTTAATACATAACTGGTTCTAAAAAGTTAATATTTCCTTACTGTTTATGTGACTATTATCTAAAACAAGAGCATAAATCCCAACTGTTCCTGATTTGGAGGGACTGTCCCTCATTTGGAACCAAATCCTGCTGTAAAAGTCCAGTCACTGCTGCTGTCTCCTTGTGCAGGGTGACTGGTCTTGTATTCCCCCCCCCTCCCATCCTGTAGCCCTGACAGTAAAAAGGGAAGTGCCAGCTCTAAGGGAATGTAGCAAGATATGAGTAAGAGACAGAAGAGAGAAGAGAGCAAAGAACAAACACAGAATGTGGTAAGAGATTGCACACCCACACCTCATCAATATATGCTACAAGTCTCATAACATCTGTCCAGATATCTAGAGGTATAGGCCTTTAGGAACCTTTTAAATGCCTCTGTGTGTTATTTTTGCTAAGCAGCCAAAAGGAGCTTAAACCAGCCAACAAATACTCTGGGATACTGTACATTTCAAAGTTGCCCAAGTGTCATCCTTGGCCACTCTGTCTTCAAATCTCTGGTTTAGAGAAGATCAATGACAACTGGCAATTTCGCTCAGACTCTCTTCCATTTGTAAAGTCAAAAAGGTTGATTTACAAAAGAGCAAATCAAATTTTTTTTTGTATTTAAATGTATATGCATATATGTATATATGTTATTTGATACATTTAATAAATATATATTGAATAAAAAAAAAAAAAAGAGCAAGGAAAAGAAGATATAAAATCTGGCCAGCTGCTATGGACCACAATCTTATTGCATTTCGTTTCAAGTTTTTGAAAATAGAATAGATTCCTTGATGAATAACCCTTTAAGGACTAAAGTTCTGTTCAATTACTGACATTCCACAAACAAAGATTTTCATGCAAGGCAGGCCCAATATATGTAGGGACGCATTATCCTTCAATGGCCGCTATTATTTTGTATTTTTCCTTCTGTTTGCTGTTCTTTACAAGTGGACATATAGGAGAAGAGGAAATATAATACAATAGCAGCCATTGAAGGATAATGCTTCCCTACACATTTTGGGCCTACTTTGAATAAAAATCCTTCAGGTAGGAAATTTTTTATATCTTTATACATACGTGGGGAGGAGAGATGCCGGCTGCTAACAGCACTCTCCTCCCGCACCACTCGGCCTCCTGAGACAGTTTCTCTTTTCCCGCTGGAACACAGAGCAGCACCCAGCGGGGAACACAGAAACGAGGGATGCACCGTTATTTCGGTAATTATGCCAGAAGTGCCATCTTTGGCCAATATGTTTCGGCAGCCGAAATTTCGGTGCATCCCTACTATTTTTATATGATGCCTCCTGAGTACATCCAGTCCTGAGTAAGCTGATTGTGAAATGCATTGAATTAAGCCACTTTGATTAGCGTACTGAAGATAACAAATACGTTTCGTACTATTGATGGCAACTTATATGTCTATATACACTATATTGCCAAAAGTATTGGGACACCCCTCCAAATCATTGGATTCAGGTGTTCCGTGAAATTTCATGCTACTAAATATTCCACAGTCAACTGTTAGTGGTATTATAACAAAATGGAAGCAACTGGGAACAACAGCAACTCAGCCACGGAGTGGTAGGCCACGTAAAATGACAGAGCGGGGTCAGCGCATGCTGAAACGCACAGTGCGCAGAAGTCACCAACTGTCTGCAGAGTCAATAGCTACAGACCTCCAAACTTCATTTGGCCTTCAGATTGGCACAACAACAGTGTGTAGAGAGCTTCATGGAATGGGTTTCTATGGCCGAGCAGCTGCATCCAAGCCTTACATCACCAAGTGCAATGCAAAGCGTGGGATGCAGTGGTGTAAAGCACGCTGCCACTGGACTCTAGAGATGTGGAGACGTGTTCTCTGGAGTGACCAATCACACTTCTCTGTCTGGCAATCTGATGGATGTGCCTGGGTTTGGCGGTTGACAGGAGAACGGTACTTGCCTGACTGCATTGTGCCAAGTGTAAAGTTTGGTGGAGGGGGGGATTATGGTGTGGTGTTGTTTTTCAGGGGTTGGGCTTTTTTGTAAAAACCACCTTGTTCTAGTGCAAAAATGCAAAAAAAAGGGTTTCATTGTAAGATAAGCCTGCTTATTGGGCTTGGCCCCTTAGTTCCAGTAAAGGGAACTCTTAAGGCATCAGCATACCAAGACATTTTGGATCATTTAATGCGCCTAACTTTGTGGGAACAGTTTGGGGATGGCCCCTTCCTGTTCCAACATAAGTGCGCACCAGTGCACAAAGCAAGGTCCATAAAGACGTGGACTGGGGTGGAGGAACTTGACTGGCTTGCACAGAGTCCTGACCTCAACCTGATAGAACACCTTTGGGATGAATTAGATTGGAGACTGCAAGCCAGGCCTTCTCATCCAACATCAGTACCTGACCTCACAAATGCTCTTCTGGAAAAATGGTCAAACATTTCCATAGACACACTCCTAAACCTTGTGGATAGCCTTCCCAGAAGAGTTGAAGCTGTTATAGCGGTAAAGGGTGGGCCAACTCAATATTGAACCCTACGGACTAAGACTGGGATGCCATTAAAGTTCATGTGCGTGTAAAGACAGGCGTCCCAATACTTTTGGCAATATAGTGTATTTAAAATGTGAAATGAGTAGTTAGTGGCTAATGGAGGTACCCATACTAATTAGAAGGATTGATGGCTATCCCATATTTTAATTCTATGTACTGTATGTCTGTTCTATATGTTGTGATACAATAAATGCAGAGAATTTGAAACCCAAATTCTTGTAAAATGTTTGTCTAACCTTTATAGGGCCTTGATCACCTATCAACCCAACAAGAGCGTATTTATCAATTACTGACAGCTTCTACCCCCTAAACAAATATGGAAACCGTATAAATCAATTTGTAACAATTTGTTTTTTGCCCCTAGGAGTCTTGGTCCCCTTTAAAAATGCCATGGATAGGAAAAGAGATACAGATCATAAGACAATTTACACACTTGTGGGGGCTAATTGTAGGCCGGCAGTGGCATTAACCTTCATAGCTGAGGCTCTAAATGTGTAGTTGGCGGAAACTAAATCAGTTTGTCAGAGAAGAGGAATACAGTGAGGCAGCAGTAGACCAAGTCAGAATAGCAGGTTGGTTAATGATGGCAGCCTTTTAGTGAAGCAAGATCATACAGGCCTGGCAGGGAGTACTTCAGACAGGTATGACAATATACACAGTCACTCTTCACCAAGGCTGGCAAATCAAAATCAAACCAATGTTCAAAATCTATCGAAAAAAGTTAGTCAAGGTTTGTTGACTTGAATCAACAACATCACAGGCCATTCATCCAGTTCCTTTTTAAGAAAGGGGTACAGGGACTTGCTCCAAAATGTTCCTAGTAAGAAAGGCCTCAAGACATTTCAGACAAGTATTGGACCTGAAATTAGTAAATTAATTGAAGAATACTCTTCCATGCAGAATGCAGCCCCTGAAAGCGTACTTTTTATGAGGAAGTTAGAGCCTCTGATTCCCTATATGGGGTGTGTGGATCTGCTGGTTCAGAAAGATGCCTGACCTCTGAAGATCAAGACATTGAACCTAAAGGCTTGGAGGTTGAGAGTTTAAAAAGTTTGAACATCTCAGACAATGTCATTAATACATTTACAAGGATCCAGGAAAGGAAAATTGCGGTATCTGTCAACATTTTTAATGATTCACATTCAGCAGAATTTGAAGTGATATGCAAAGTGATAAATAATCAAATGACAAGTTGTGTTACTTCCAAAAACGTTTTGTGCAAACTATTATTATTTTTTCCCCTATTACCTGGGTCATGCATGGCCACCCTAGGACCCCCTCAAGCAAAATACTCATATACGGGTTGCTTGTTTTCAGATCTTTCCAGGCTAGCAAACTCTTTGGTGAGCTTCCACCTTCCACCCAGTTTGGAACATTTTTTTTTTCACTCAGCTGGGTACCAAGCTTTGATTGCAGTCTACATCTGCTGGATTCTTCATTTCATTTTACACGGTATAAATTTACATAAAAAGTGTTTCCTAAGAGGCAAGGTGTTGAGGCGACATTTCTGTGAACCAACCATCTAACCTTAAAGTAAGTTTTATAAAGACAATGAGTGATCAAACCTGCAAGACTAAACCCAGAATTTAGTTACCATTTTGAGTGGACTGATCTCTAATATCTATTGATGAATGCCTTTTCAATTATAAATTGTATCATCCCTGGAAAATGACATTTGTTACTTGTCATCAATTATTTCCTATTTACAGCCAGCTAAGAATCTGTATTAATACTTAGTAGTAAATATTTTTTTCTTTCATCTAAAAAACAATGAGTGATTTGTTTTTTCTTGTAAGTAGGTGTAAATCATAAGATACCAACATAGATAAGATTAAAGTTACAATTTTTGTTTGTAAAGCTACAAAAAGTGCTCAGGCATAATTTACACCATTAAGATGTACCCACCACTCTGAAGAGGTGTAACTATAATCACCACCAGAGATTCAGAAGTGCAGAAGTGCAAGACACAAACCAAACTAAAAGTATATCCATTTTAGGTGTAGATCAAATAAAGTCTTCTTACCCAGGGAAGCCACTACTACTGCATCGCTGTATCGGGTGATGAGAAATGCCAGGGCCAATAAAGTAAACATTACTGCTCGTGTCCCCTTCATCTCTGCTCTCGGCAAGTTGTAATGGTTGAAGATGCACTCTGCTGTTTTCTAGAGTGGCATTATATATATTTTCCTCCCTGTTATTTATCTCTCGCATTATCTATGAAAAATACTCCAATTAACCTTTGGACACCAGTACATAAGTAAGTGTCAGTGTTGTAATGCATTCCTCACTGTATCATCCTTCCAAGCCAGGGTCCAGACTTTGACACTGAATTTCAACTAGGAAGAACTTTAATGTTACAGACACAGTTCAGATAGAATTACAAT
This sequence comes from Nanorana parkeri, assembly GCF_000935625.1. NCBI lineage: Eukaryota > Metazoa > Chordata > Amphibia > Anura > Dicroglossidae > Nanorana > Nanorana parkeri. The sequence continues at coordinate 400,648 of NW_017306925.1, read as the reverse complement.
GTAATAGCAATATATTTTAAACTAATAAATGTTATTAAATATAATCATTTACATTGACAGACATTTACTCTGTTGCTAACATGACCTAAAGTTGTGTTTTTTTTTATACAATCTTTATTTATTTATAAAATGCATGAAACAGAAAAAGTACATTCCTCTGGAACATGTCAATGAGTCACTTATCGCACAATAAATTCCTATAGGCAACAATGTAGTGTCTTTATATCAATTATTATTATTATACAGGATTTATATAGCGCCAACAGTTTGCGCAGTGCTTTACAATATAGGGAAGACATTACAATAACAATACAATTCAAAACAAGATGGTAAGGAGGGTCCTGCCCCTGAGGGCTTACAATCTAAAGGGAGGGGGAAGTGATACATGAGGAGCCACGCAAGTTACATCCTTGACATACACTACCTAGAGTTGCAGATTTTTGTCCTGTCATTTAGCCGATGCATTTGGATACATTAAGGCTAACCATGTCGATAGTCTGTACCATCTACAGTTCAGTGTATAACAGGTCTCCTGCATTGTAGAGCTAATCAAGCCTGGTTATTTTTGCCTTCTGATTCTCCATCAGGGTAATGTTCTCTCTCTATCTCTCTCCCTCTCCCCCTCCCTCCCTCTCTCTCTCTCTCTCTCTATATATATATATATGTATATATATATACAGTATATATTAATATTTTTCCCCTCTCTGTAAGGTAGTAGAAAGGTAGCTGTTCAGATACATACCCCCTCCTTCTTCACCCTGCTTCATAAGCACTGTGTGCCAAAACACAGTAATTTTAATGGTGGCTTGGGAAGTAACCGTTAGTTCTTTAGATCTACATAAAGTATGTGACAGGGAAAGTTTTGGATAACAGTGGCTATGAATAGTGGTAAGGTTGCAAACGATACCAGTTTGTTCCTATTGTGTTGTTCATATTGCTTCAATCTGTTTGTTGGAAATGCAACAGCATATTCTGATGTGTAGACATGTGCACACGCAATAAATTAATTTAGTTTTGTTTTGATTCCGAATTTGCATTATTTCGTTTTTAAGATTCGGGTCCGAAATTGAATTCGTTTCGGGATTGGGAAAAATTAGTTAGCGGTAGTCTGGTTGAAATTTTGTTTAGTTTTCGTTTGTTTGTTTTTTTCATCTTCTGCAGACTGTTAAAATAAAAAAAAATGTTTTTCTAATGTCACTTTGCTGCTAACGAATTTCCGGAAATTGGTAAATTCGGATTCGTTGGCATTCGTTTTAGCTGTAATTAGGAATTCGGATACATCCGAATCTCCGAATTTTCGTCCGAATTTCGTTTCGGAACGAAACTAATTGAACATGTCTACTGATGTCTACTGATATGTCTTTTGAGCTGAGATGGCGCTGTAGTGCAATGTTACACTACCTGTATGCTTATCTATGATACACAGGAAGTTTTCCTATCTATATGTTTCCTTTATAATGCTGTATTCACATGTAATGTCCTTCTAAGTGCAGCCAGCGTGCAGTAATGTCTACTTTAAGAGTTACTCGATGATGTTGCTGCTGCCCTGTATCTTGAAAGCAGTTACTTGTGGGGATTGAGGTCCACCGATGGGAAAGATACATACTGGACTAAGTCTCATGGACTAGGATTCCCTGGATGCTGTGGGGCAAGAAGTGAACTGTGTGTGCAAAGAAAGAGCATGGGCATTCTAGCAGGGGAGCACCAGCAGTCATAACGGAGAGATCTTCTGGCTGTGCCATTTAAAGACTCCAGCAGCACTACAGCCAATGTTCCTGTTGTGTGATAACTGCTTGACAGGAGAGGACACTACATACTACCTGGCTGGAGAACGATTGCTCTAGACTGTGAATTCGGCTGCCGCCCAATTTGTGTGAGAAAGTGAGCCGCGACCCTGCGTGAATGAACGGACACTGCGGTTGACATTTCAGCAGATGCACGAATCCAGAGACTGCTGATTTCATCCCAGGAGGACTGTGTAGCTGACATCCGAGGTCGACAACTGCTGTGCACTGAATCTGAGATACTGTGCTGATCCAAGCAAGTTGGCTGGAGGAGACAAGGATGCCTGTTTCCTCGCTGACCAACCCAGAGTCATCGCTTCACTGTCAGGACAGATGAAAGGCCACTGGCCACCCTACTACTGTAGTAGTAGTAAAGTAATTTGTACCAGCAGAGTTTGGACCCCACCGACAGCTTGTTCAATAACACTGGCCAGTAGGTTTAAGACCCGGGTCTGTTTGGACTAAGACTGTATCATTGCTCTAACTAATTACCAGGAGATTTAATACAGTCAGTTCAGTATAATGTGGGAAGTCAGATAGGCAGTAGTATCAGCACCTGTCTGAACATTACCGTGTTTTCTATTGTATGTCACTTTCCGTTTATAATTGCTTGTACCTTTATAACGTTAACGCGCTACTGCTTGGTAAAACTTTTCAAAACGCCACAAGGTGTGCTGTTGATCCGTTGTCGAGGCTTATCACAGAGGAAACACAGGGAGACCCATTGTATTACTGTATGCTGCTCCTTAGGGGGCACGCTACATAAGCAAGTAAAACTTAATTCAGCATTACTTCTTAGGGGGTGCTTCATCTAAACACATAACCAACAGGTTAGGGGCTAAGGCACTAAACAGAACACTGCAAGTCAACAAGAGCTGCAACCAAGCTGCTGAAAGATGGCAAATAGTTCAGATATGAAGTTTGCAATCGCAAAGCTCAACAATAACAACTACCAGCTATGGAAGTTCAAGCCTGCAATACTGTTAAGCAAAGATGACTTGTGGCAAGTACCAAGTACAGACAGACCCACCAATGGACCCATGGAGGATTGGAGACAGGCAGCAGAAGAAGAAATAAAATCACTCCAAGAAAATAAAACCTGGACACTCACAGAGCTTTCCCCCAATCGCAGAACTATAGGAAGCAAATTGACTTTTAAGGTGAAGTTCGATTTAGAAGGAAATATCCACACATACAAGGTCAGATTAGTTGCCAAGGGATACTCCCAGAAATTTGGAGAAGACTACGATGAAACATTCGCTCCCGTCCTAAAACACTCCACCATCAGAACATCGCAGCCAGGAAGGGCATGCAAATAAGACTCCTAGATGTTAAAACCACTTAAGACATTAAGGAAGATCTCTACATAGAGCAACCACCAGGGTTTGAGCAAGGACACAACCTCATGTGTAAACTCTATAAAAGCATCTAAGGACTCCAGCAATCTGCAAGAATGTTGAATGAGAAAGTGAATGAAATACTCACGAAAGAGGGATTCACAAGAAGCACAGCAGATCCCTGTCTTTATTGCAGGAATCAAGAAGACGGATGAATATGCATCCTAATTTATGTTGATGACATTGTAACCCATTTTGAACAAGAAATAGTTCACAAACAAAAACAAAACTGAAATCAAAGAGCTAGGAAATATCAGTCACTATCTGGGAATTCAAATAGAGAGGGAGGAATATGGAAGCTATCTTCTCAACCAAAGTCAGCAAATTGCAGACATTTTGGAACAATTCCACATGCAAGATGCAAAGAAAGTAAAAACACCGAACCAGGCTACCTACAGAGCAATGAAGCAGAAAACGTGCTACCCAACAATGACAGGTACTGTAGTGCAATCAATGAGCTACTTACTATACATTGCCATGTGACAAGACCAGACATAGTGGCAGCAGTGGGCATACTCGTTAGAAAAGTCGCAGCACCCTGTCAGCGTGACTGGAATGCAGTAAACAGGGTAATACAGGGGTGCCCATTAGGTCGATCACGATCTACCAGTGGATCGCAAAGCGATCCCTGGTAGATTGCGATGTCCTGTCCTCCTACCGTGGGGCTTCTCTGGATCCCCACTGCTCTCCCCCATCTGTATGCAGCAGGGATCCGAGAAGTGAACGAAGCACTGGCGGCGGGGGCGGAGCCGCTATCACAGCAGCACGCCGAGCGGTGAGGAGAGAGAGAGAGACACTTGGCCTGGATCTGACAGGCGGCGGCTCTCTCTCTCCTCTCGCGGCTGAAGTGCTTTCCTCACTTCTCCTCGGATCCCCCGCTGCCTCTGCCCTCCAGAGCAGCGGAGATCCAGAGGAGAAGCTGAGCCCCCATGTGTACATGGCCGAGCGGCAGAGGTTCGGTACATATCGATGATATGTGCCAATCCTCTGTGCAGGACAAACACTGGAGCGATCAGCTGATCACTCCCGTGTTTGTAAATAACTGGGGACACATAGTACTATGTGTCCCCAGTTATGAATGAACAGGATGTGGTTTACATCACTTCCTGTTCATTCATGAGTTTCTCAATGGGGAGTAGCACTCTGTACAGAGGCTCCTCCCCATTCAGAAACTGGATGATAGCAAATAGTTTCTGAATGAATGGGAAGCCTCTGTCCTTTCCATTCATTTACAGTAGAACAGAGGCTGCAGAAAAAGAGATTGAGGACTCTGTCCTAAATGCTAGCTATGGCTATGCTCCCGCGGTGCTCGTGTGGCTGCCGGCTGAATGTGTTAGACGCCGCAGGCGGGAAAGGGGCAGGACGTCTCTCCCCGTGTGCAACGTCGGCCACACAAGCACCGCGGGAGGACAGGACTCCGGCGCCTCTAGAATATTGGAATGCAAGCCGGCCGACTCTCTGCGTTCAGGGGCAGAAGGGGGCGTGGAGTTGTATTGAAGTCAATGGCACCGCAGCCATGCCCCCCGCCCACAGTGCGATTGCAGCATTTTTGCAGATCGCACTGGATCGGAACACAGGCACTAATGCTACTGATCGCACTGCGGATGAAAGGCGTGGCTGCGGTGCCATTGACTTCAATGCACCGCCATGCTCCCTCTCCCCTGAATGCAGGTGTTTTTTCGTTGGTAGATCTCATTGAGCTTGTCATTTGAAAAGTAGATCTCCAAACGAAAAATTGTGGGCGTCCCTGGGGTAATACAATACTTAAAAGGAACAATTCAGATGAAGCTACTTCTGCCAGCAGTGTCAAATCCAAAACTAGTTGGATATGCGGATGCTGATTGGGCTTGAGACTGCACAGATCGCAAATCCACACATGGATAAATCTTCCAATATGGAGAAGGAACCATAAGTTGGTCTAGCCAAAAGCACACAACTGTTGCACTTTCCTCAACTGAAGCTGAATACATAGCAACACACGCTTGTGAAGAAGCAATATGGATTAGCCAGCTTTTAATGGGCATGGGTATATAAAATTTCAAGTCCTGAGCTACTAGCCAGGCCTTAAGAGTTACTAGCCACCAGTTGCCCCACCTAACCCTTAGCCTACCCAGCCTTAACTCTGCCCCTAAACACACCCTCTTAAATAATCTTATGATAATTCTTATTTTTGATAGCTGCCGCTTGTAAACGGCAGATTAGTGATTTCTGCTGCAAGAAAACGCAAGTTCCTGACACAGGAATCTCTAATCACACCTGAAATATACTGTAGGTGTGAATGGGGCCTAATATACACATACACTAAAGGTGTATCCCGCGATCGTACGATAATCGGCAGGTGTATGGGCAGCGTGTGACCGCTTCTACTGTAAGGTCGTACGACTTTTGTCTTCCAAGCACGCTGGAAAACCTTCCGCAATTAGTAGATTTTCGGCGGATTGGTGGCGTGGTCGGAAGACGAATGCTGCACGGGCCGGTGTGCGCAAGCGCACACTGCCCACTCGGCACTGGATACGTCTTTGCAGGGAGGAGGCTGTGAGCAGGATCGATCCCTGGTTATCTGGGGGTGATTAGTGAGGTCTGCATCCTTTCCTTCGGCCTGAGCTCAGAACTGTCAGAGCTCCGGCCGAAGGAAGCCAGAGCTGACAGGAGCTGCTCTGCGGTTTGCTTCCGACACAGATGCAGACCGTGGAGCTGCTACCGCAAGTCAGGTATGCGGTCTGCGACCGTGTGCCTGACATGGCAGCTGGCTGCGGGCCACATAGTACCGGCTTGCGGGCCAGAGTTGGCCCGCGGACCGGGGGTTGGAGACAAAAATTTCCACTCGCCCTTACTTTATTTTTACACGCCAAATGCGAGCAGGCGAGTGGAAATTTTGAGACCTGGGTATAGACATGTCAAACCCCATCCCAATCTTTGAAGATAACCAGGGCTATATAAAGCTGACACAATAAGAAAGGGTCAACCCTAGAATCAAGCATATTGATGTGAAGTATCATCTGATTAGGAACACTCAAGAGCAAGTCATTATCGACATGCAATATTGCTCACCAGAATAAAATGACTGCAAATGCACTCAGCAAGGGATCGTCGAGAGAAGCTAAACATCATATAACAACACATATGCATTTGAGAAAGGGTGTTGGAAATACACCAGCATAATTATGTCTTTTGAGCTGTAGATGGCGCTGTAGTGCAATGCTAGTCTATGCTAGTCTGTATGTTCATGCTTATCTATGATATACACAGGAAGTTCTCTCTGTATGCTGTATAATGCTGTATTCTGATATAATGTTCTTCTAAGCAAGTGAAACTTAATTCAGCATTCCTCAAGAGCCCAATGCTTCATCTAAACACAAAACGTCATCTAAACATCATATAGCAACGCATATAGCTGAGATGGTGCTGTAGTGCAATGTTACTGTCTACATGCATGCTTATCTATGATACACAATAGGTTTTCCTATCTATATGTTTTCTTTATAATGCTGTATTCACGTGTAATGTCCTTCTAAGCAGAATTCCTAAAGATCTCAGTGCTTAATCTCAGGGCCGGCCTTAGGCCTTTAGGCGCCCTGTGCGAGAAAGCTTTACAGCGCCCCTCAGTGGCCACACCCCTCAGTGGCCACACCCCCAGTAACCACACCCATTTATCACCCATATTTTTGGTAAAATATAAAAAGACGGGGTCACGTCAGGTAAATAGACACCAAACATGTCAAGCTTTAAAATTGCGCGCACCGGCAAAATCGCATAAAATGACCATGCCCAAAATAGACCATAGGTGACGCTTTAAAAGCTTTTACCGCTCATCAGTTTAGTGTTTGCGCTGTCATATCGGATGGCCAGCACCCAGCAGTGAGGGGGAGAGAAGCCGCCCCCAGGACGAGCTGTGTCGGCCGCACGGCGCCCTTGTTGCCATGGCGCCCTGTGCGGCCGCACTGCTCGCACACCCCTAAGGCCGGCCCTGCTTAATCTAACACATAATAAACATTGTTAACATATGTACTACATTGTGGTAGACTGGGCAACATGTTGTAAGATTGAATTTATCACCTAATCAATAGTAGAAGACTGTGCAGTTAACCTCTTTATACTCACCCCCACCCCAAAGCCTCCTCCGCCAAAACATTTTGCAAATAAAGATCCTTTATTCTCATCACATGTTAATATGTGCATTTTAGGACTGAACATAATCTGCACAACTGTTTTTCAAACCATATTATACACTATATAGAGTAAAAAATACACTACAATAATTGTAGTACAAACAAACACGATATAATTCAAATTTTTAATTTTTACAGATTTAAGAGATAGGCTGCGTTAAGTAAATAAGTATCAAATAGGTCAAGACTTAAAATTGTATGCAACTGCAGAACGATGAAAATCGACAATACTCAAATAGATCACACTTTAAAAAACATATCATTTTAGAGTTAACCATAAATAATGGCCCTAGAACTATTCCTCTCCCACTGGCGTGTGCAGTGATGCTTACTGTGTGTTACCCGATTGCTGTTTTTATACAAAAGTGCGTCTTTGGAGCGCATGTGGATTTTAATAATATAAAACAATTTCTTCCTATAACTTTATTCTCCGCCCCTGCCCATCTGGAATATCCTCGGCCTCATTGGCTTTAACCCTGGGCATTATTCTGGCTCAGAATTGTATGTGAAAATATTACCATAAATGCACTCGGGGTTAACCATTTTTACATCAAATTCCAAGCCTGAGTAATGTTCAGGGTCACTACTAAGCAGGTTAATACATTTTCCCTGAAAGTCTTCAAAGATCCTTAGTATCAGTAGTTCTAAAGAAACCTAATCAAGTATAAGACACCATAATATACCAGTTAATATTTAACAGAAAAGTGAATGATAAGCAAGATGTACTTAGTTCTGAACTTGTGCTAGTACGTGGTTCATGTAAAACAGTTTTTAATAGCAGTCCAGTGTAAATAATAAAAAAAAAAAGGTATACGAATGGTAAATATTTGAAAAGGTCCTAAAATTGAGAAATACTGATTTCCAAGACATCTAATTTCTTGCCAGTTTAAACTTATGAAAGCCTTAATGTGTTGAGGTACTCATCCAACATGAAGACCGGTAAAGTCAGAAAAGTCTAATCTACATACTAGACATGAAAGCCGGCAACATTTTTTATTTGTTTTGTTTCAGGACAAGGGCCTCTTCCCCACCACCCTGGCCCAGTGAGGCCCTGTAGAATAAAAAAAAATGCTAGTTGCTATTTTTTATGTTGCACGGTATTTGCGCAAATGTTTATCAAACCAGTATTTTTAGGATAAAATACGCTAAAATGAAATGTAATGCACATAAACAAAATATAATACCCAATGTTTTGGTAAAATATAAAAGGTCACTTTGGGTAAATAGATACCACACATGCCAAGCCTTAAAACGGCGTTTGCCCGTGAAACCGCAAAAATCTACAATACCCCAAATTTCCCATAGGCGATGCTTTAAAAGCTTTTCCTGCTCATTAATTTAGTGTTAATAGTAATTAAGAGCCCTAGAATTATTGCTCTCACTTCAACACTCGCAGCGATATGCAACATGTGGCGCAATGTTCTTTTTGCATGTAGACGCACCAAATGCGTGTTTGCATTTGTATGCGCATGTAAGTGGGGTGGGGGACTTAAAAAAAATTATTTTGCATTTTTTTACATGTGACTTTCATTTTTTAATGTTTTTATACACTTAACTGTATTGCTATCACATACTGGGCTAACAAGCACCGTACGTAATAGCAAATATGATGTAACAGGTCCTCTTTATGGAGACATCTGGGATCTGTCAGACCCCTAATGTCACCTAGGAACCCCAAAGAAGCTGATGAAGCAGCAATCTGCTTCACTAGCTTCTTCTCCTGGCTGCAGGAGCTGGAGAATGTAAACTGTGACACCGGAAGTGAATGTAATACATGTCACGTCCGGGTCCAGTGATCAGATGATAGATCAGCGGCTAGGAGTTTTGCTGATCTCCCTCTGATCAGTAAGGGGAGACGCGCTGTGCCCGTTCTGGGCCCGCACAGGGGACAGCCAAGCCTGGGATAGCCTGCGATGGAGAGGGGGCCCACATTCTGCCGCACAATACAAATGATCCGTTCTAAACAGCCATCATCCGCTTTTTACAATGATACCAAGAACACGGCTGCTGCAGCAGCTGTGTTCTTCTTGGTATAACCGCTTCAAGAGCAGGACATCTGTTTTATGGTGGGCGTTCCTGAAGCAGTTAAAAACAAAAAAAAGGCGGCTTTGGTACAATGTTTATCTCCTGGATTAAGTCCCTCAACTCTAGCCCCAGCACGTCGGTCAAATATGCTGGTTACCGCTCGGCACCTTTCCCTATGTTTCATGGAACTCGTCAGGGTTGCCCCTTTTCCCCATTGCTTGTAGCTCTAGCGGTAGAACCCTGAGCTCAGGCTATTTTTGAACACACTGATATCACCAGTAAAGCCTGGGAAACATGGTGGTAGTGTCAAGCGGGGGGGAGGGGGGAGGCGGCGGCCACGACAGCTGAGTCGCCAGAATTGCTTCTACGGTAAAGCCGGCCGCTGGCTCTACAAATATGAACAGAGTCCCGCCGTGGATCGTGAAGGGGTTAATTCCAGGTTGTAATGCAATAAAACAGGAAACACACCAAGGGGGGAGAGGGTGAATACTTTCGCAAACCACTGTATTACTAAAAAAAAAGCCTAGGCTTTTATTGGTTTATTGACATGACAAACACTGAATTGTAGCAATGAAATCAATCAAACAAAATGAAAGTGTTGGCACCTATATACAACAAAAAATAAGTAGATACACACATCAGCTAATAACTGTGTATTTTTTTAGTTCTGCTTTACATGCTTTTTTCATGAGACCTTGAGAGCCCTTTCACACCAGGTGTGTTGAGCTGCACTGGAGATCCTTGCCCAGCACAGTCCCAATGCAGAGACAAGGCAATTTGCCTTGTTTTCAGTCAGCATAGTTCATACCACCGTGCTGTGGAGGTGTGCGCTAAAAAGAATACAGCATGCAGAATTTTTGACTTACCTACCTGCCATCTCAAAATCGGCCACAAGATGGTGCTAAAGAGACTACATCTCTATTTACAGTAAGCTATTTTTCTATGGTAAGATCTTAGCCCAGAAGTAGGGAACACATGCATTCTGGGATTCAAATGTAATCTTGGAACCAAGGAGAAGAGCATCTGATGCCATCCCTGAGCGCACTTCTAAAGTAAATGCCCAGATTCCCCTTACAGCAGCATTGCTGGTAGGGACGAACTTGTTTTGCATTGTGTTTGTGAGCTGCCACTTCATTTACATGTTCATATATTGATTGTATGATGTTCTTTTTTTACTAGTTTCATCCACCCCGTTTTGTTAATAAAGCTTCAAGATTTCATCCAGTCTGGCTTATTGCAGAATAGGAGGGTTTAGCTGCGTGTCGAGCTACACACAGGCTGCAGGGTAACATGTAGCTGGTAGAGAACAGCTTTTATTCAGTGCAGTGTGGTGCGACACAATGCACTGAAGGAAATATCACTTTGAGACAAAAGATAAGGTTACAGTATAATGTGCTGTTTCTACAGCATTGGCACTGCACACACTACTGGCTGCATTTCACTGCAGCTGCTGATGTAAATGGGCCCTTACAGTCAGAACATGACCTGCATTGGGGAGACCTAAATGTTGATGTACTGGCTTTTCTCAGTAGGTTCTTTTGTAATGAATATATGTTAAAATGTACATTTTAGGCCTAAAGCTTACTTTTTTTTTTTTAAAGCAGAGACCCTGCAAAATAAAATGGTTTCAGCTGAAAGTTTTTATGTTTCATGTTATTAGCGCAACTGTTTGTCAAAGTTTACATTTAACCACCTGCTGTCCGGCAATTGTAATTAAACGGCTGGACAGCGGCTTCTTGAATGCGAGTGGGCGTTTTTAGACGCCCCATCCCGTCCAGCTCGTGCCCGCCTCGAACGGGAAATCAGCTTTGAATGTAAACAGCCAGCAATGGCTGTTTACATACAAGCGTTCGGGCGTCTGTAGAGAAGCCCGATCGCTTGTAATATGCCTGTGGGTGTGCGGCGCCCCCTCCTCCGTTGCCGCCGCTGCTGGCGATCCTGGGCTCCGCTGTTCCCGCTGTGAGCCCGGACCAGCACAGCAGCTCTGTGACCGGAGATCAAACGGAGCTCAGTACACGAGCTCCGTTTGATCTCCTCCTTCTCGGAATGCAGACAGTGATGTGTATTACATCACTGCCTGCATTCAGTGTCACTCTCCGGTACAGAAACCGGAGAGAAGCTGGTGAAGCAGGTCTCTGCTTCATCAGCTTCTCTGGGGGTCCCAAGGTGGAATTAAGGGTCTTAAAGACCCTGATGTCTCCATAAAGAGGACCTTTCACTGCAAATTGGCTATCACATAGGGAGCTTGTTTGCTCCCAATGTGATAGCAATAAAGTTAAGTGGGAAAAAAAAGGTTTAAAAAAAATTGAAGTTACAAAAAAAAAAATTAAAAGTCACATATCAAAGCAATACAAAAAAAATAAAAATATTAAAGTCTATTGTCTATATGTAATGCTTTCAGAGCTCTAAAAGCTTATGTCATCAGTTTAGAGTCAACTGGGAATAATGGCCCGACAATTATTGCTCTGTCTGCCATATGAGGTGATACCCAACATGTGTGCTGCAATCATCATTTTCGTATGTGGGCACAACCATGTTTGCATTCATACATGTGTACATAGGGACAAGGGACTTTCAGCAAATTGTTGGGGGTGTTTATTTTATTTAACTGTATTTATTTATTTTTAACTTCAGAGGGTGAAGCTGCCTTCAAGAATCCTGGAGCTGTTCTTGTGCTAAAAATGTAGCTGAAAAGCCATTAGCCTATACATTTTAACGTTTTCTTTTCAACAGAGTGAAGAAAAGGAAATCTAAAGCAACTGTACACAAAATGCATACAATCCAAAACAAAGCATACAACACAAAACAAATACAAAAAATGGGGGAAAACACAAATACAAAAAATGCTAAATGAAATAACCTAAATCATTCAAAACGCATCTTCCAAAAACACACAAGCCCCAAAATTGTAGGGATGAGGTTTTTTTAGACTTGTGTGTTCAGCTGAGAAACTGTTCATTTTATGAATTAGAAGAACAATGCCGGATGTTGACAATAAAAGTCCACTTCCAAGCAGAATGTAAACCCCCTTCAACCACCTCTCACCAATTTCTGACATCCGTGTCTCTTGCGAGTGCTGTTTCTGGGTACAAGGGACAGGTAAGCAAGCTTTGCAGATGCGCCCACAGCGGTCAGTCTCTTCCTGTCACTGACTTCATTACTTTAGTCCTTCTTTTGAATCCTGAGAAGACCCCACTGCTGGACAGCCAATAGGATCTGTTCATATCACTGAGGCGGTGACATCACTGAGGCAGTGACATGAACACCAGGCCTGAAGTGCCTATTACATTATTCACTTATAACTGACACTTGTCTGTAACCCTTCGTATCTAGAATTTGTGATTTAAATATAACTCAATGCTTTATGGCAGGCCTTCCTAAACTTTCTCCACTTGTGACCCCTTTTCACCAAAGGTGTCTCTCCCAGGCACCCCCGCCCCGCCCACCGTGTCAGTTGGTGTCTCT
>NW_017306925.1:375779-387548 GCF_000935625.1 Nanorana parkeri | reverse complement strand
CCTCCCGGCGTCGGTCGGTGTCTCTTGTTAAAGCAAAAACATGAAAAGTGTTCAAGAAACTGAACCTTACTCCATTATTATAATGATTTTGAGGCATCTAAAATATTCAATAAAGTCAGGATTGACAGCCACCAGTGAGTTTTTGTATGTGGTTAAATCGTTTCTAAGATATCCTTGATTTTTTTTATCCTTCCAAATTAATTTTAAATACATGCTACTGAACTTGTACAATGGATTATAGTGGGAAGTAGTTTAACATCTCGGGGAGGATAACCATTTTTAGAAGTTTAAATCGATCACATCATGCTGCAAACGTTTTTTGTTTTTTTTCAATCATCAACTTTATCCTTGATAGATTTGAGAATGTTTAGTAATTTGTTGAAGTCCTTAGTTATTTCAATACCTGAAAACAAATATTTCAGTAGTGTTAGATTTAAAAGGGAATTTCAACTTCAACTGATGCCATTTATCTTTAGACAGATTTTTGTTTAACACCCCAAATTAGACTAATTTTGTCATCTGAGACTTGAATCTTAAATCTACTTGATACCTAACATACTAAAAATGAAACAGTTTTGGATGCAATACTAATCACAGCTGAAATACCCATCACAAAATACTGGAATATCATTCAAGTTCTCTAACAAATGACCTGTCACAATTAATATCATTTCAAAAAGTGTTTTACTCCTAAACAAGAATCACCATTATTTTGAGAAAATTATGTTCATGGTTCTCAGTTTTCCCAGACAGCCCATTTACGTATACTCTATAAATGACTCAGGTTTCATGATATCACTAACCTAAGGAATCCTTGTATTATATGTATTGACGTGTTGACATGTCACGTACATCAGTCCAACCTCTAGACTGAGGTTTGCCACATGACTATATTATTCTGAATACTGGTATTTGTCTGATATAGAAGGTATAATATTGTTCTCTACGCAAAACATCTGTTGAATTGTTATGTATTGTCCTTCCCCATCCTATCTTACCTCCCCTTCTCCCCAACCTTTACCCATGCTATTCACACTTGTTTATGTTCATCATGCTATGGCAATTAACTCGGTGAGCTATTTTCATATCTGTACACAGATATACTCTTTTTGTTGTGGCAAGTGTTAAATCATTATCTAAACTCATGCAATAAAAATATAACTTCCAACAGAAAAAAAAAAGCTTTCCAATACAACATAGTATATTTATCAAAAATTAACTGCATAGCCTCACATATGAATAGGATGCAGACAGGCAAATGGACCAAAAAAGCAGATAGTACAGAGAGCGTCAACTCAATACATACCGTACTTCATAGATGGCCGCATTGATAGCTACTGATGGAATATGTCATTTCATTGGCATTGCTGAAAGGTAGAGGTGCACCAAAATGAAAATTTGAAACCGAAAATAAAAAAAGTGAGACCAAAACCAAAAATAGCTTTTTTGTTACCATTTTAAAAACATATTTAATTTGTATTTATTTCTAAACCTTTTATTTTTTATATTTTTTTTTATTATAAATATTTTTATTTTTTTATCTTTACTGTCGGGGGCTCTGGGGAAATAGCAGGGATCTAAACAGACCCCCTGATATTTCCCTTTTAACATAAAAAAAAAAAGATTGAGAACACAGTCCTCAATCTCTTATTCTGCAGCCCCTGTTATAAATGAACAGGAAGCCTCTATCCTCAGTGTTGCTGTTCATTCATATCTTGTGGAGATTGTATGTTTTACCATGTCCACAATCATGAATGAACAGGAGGTGATGTAGATTCATTCCTTCATAATTGGGGATTCATAATCACTGATTGCTGACTGCTTGTACCCGCTCTGCATCCTGACTCGCTGTCACAGGAGGCTAAGCAGGTGGTGCGGGAGGCAGCTGACTCCTCCCCCGCACCACCGGCTCGGCCTCCTGTGACAGCTGTCTCCACCTTCACACCGCCGCTCTCCATTCTGATTTGTCACAGGAGGCCAAGTAGGGCAGTGCAGGAGAGCCTGGCCTCCTGTGACAGCGCTGAAAAACAGGAAGGTGCGGGGCAAATTTAGTGTGGGGCGAGCTTCTTGGTTTCGTCTTGCATAGAGCAGCCCCAAACCAGAATACAGCACTGTCAATACCATTCAGCATTCATTTAGAGCCCATTGCAATTTTCAAATCCACTACTACCTTTGTTTATTAACATTGTATATCAAGTGTGTTCATTTACAAAAAAAACAAAGCAAAACACCATAAACCACCTTAACCAATTGCTGACCCCCTTCCTGTCCAGGTCATTTATCAGTGTTCAGCGCTGCGATACTTTGACTGACGTTTATTCCGTCATGCAATGCTGTACTGAAACAAATTTTAGACCATTTTTTGGGGACAGATAGAGCTTTCTTTTGGCCGTATTTAATCACCACTATATAACAAAAAAAGTACCCTAAATTTTGAATAAAAAAACTGTTTCCCTATGAAATGTTATAAAACATATATTATCACACCAATTTTTTGGTAAAATATAAAAGTCAGGGTCATGACGTGTAAATAGAGACCAAACATGTCAGGCCGCAAATTTGCGCGCGCACGCGAAATCGCAGAAAACGACCACACCCAAAATTGGCCATAGGCGATGCTTTAAACGCTTTGACCACTCATCAGTTTAGTGTTATGAGTAATTTATTACACTAAAATTATAGCTCTCACTCTGACGTTCGTGGCGATATGTAATATGTAATATGTACGTTCGTGGCGTAATGGGCACAATCGTCGTTTTGGCACATAGTCGCACCCGACGTTAATTTTGCGTGTGTATGTGGGGTGGCGGGGGACTGTAAAAAAAAATTGTGTTATTTAAAAAAATATATATTTGTCGCTATTTTTTTTAAACTTTTTTATTTTTTACACTTAACTTTATTACTATCACTAGCCAATTCAAATAACAGGTCCTCTTTATGGAGACATCAGGGGTCTCCAAGACCCCTAATGTCACCTAGAGACCCCCCGAGAAGCTGATGAAGCAGAGATCTGCGTCACCAGCTTCTCACCGGCATCTGTTGCCAGAGAGTGACACTGAATGCGGAAGTGATGTAATATACATCACTTCCTGCATTTGGGGACAGGGGAGGAGATCAACAGGAGATCGTGTACTGACCTCCCTTTTATCTCCAGTAACAGAGTCGCTGTGCCGGTCCAAGCCGCTTGGGCACAGCGGATCTCGGGACCGGCAGCGACGGTGGCGGCGGTACGGGGGGGTGCACACCCGCAGATACTACAAGCGATCGGGCGTCTCTAGAGACACCTGATCACTTGAACGTAAACAGCCATCGCTGGCTGTTTACATTTCTAACAGTTTCCCCACTTGTGTGTGCACTGAGCGCTGCACACAAGTGGGGGGAGGGGCAGAGCGTCTTAGGACACCCTCCTGCTCCTTTAAGGCTCCCGTCCGGCCGTTCAGGAATGGCCATGGACGGCAAGTGGTTAACCACCACCACCCTTTCCAAAAATACTACAACCCCAATTCCAAAAAAGTTGGGGCGCTTTGTAAAATCTACATAAAACCAGAATGCAATGATTAGCAAATCTCATAATCCCATATTTTATTCACAATAGAGAATAGAAAACATATCCAATGTTTATACTGAGAAAATGGACCATTTAACTACCTCCCGGCTTCCCGTCTTTTATATTTTACCAAAAAAGTGGGTAATATTAGTTGTTTTATAGCATAATGTGCATATAGCATAATTTTTTTCTCAAAATTTTCAGTAATTTCTCCTGAATATAGTAAAAAATAAAACCCGCAGTGGTGATTAAATACCACCAAAATAAAGCTCTATCTGTCCCCAAAAAATGGTATAAAATTCATTTCAGTACAGCGTTGCGTGACGGAATAAATGTCAGTCAAAGTACTGCAGCGCTGAACACTGAAAAATGGCCTGGCCAGGTAGGGGATCTAAACACCTGGTCTTCAAGCAGTTAAAGAAAAAAATAAGGTAATTTTGAAATTGATGGCGGCAACACATTTCAAAAAATTTAGGACAGGGCAACAAATAGCTGGCAATGTAAGTGGTACTAACAAGGAAGAGCTGGAAGAACACTTTGCAACTAATTAGGTTAACCCCTTTTTCGTTTTTTGCACACATGATATAATGCACATTTTAGGCCTGTAAATTACTTCAAACCCCCAAACATTATATATTTTCTGAAAGCCAAGATCCTGTAGAATAAAATGGTGGCAGTTACACGATATTAGTGCAACTTATTATCAAACCCAAACATTTAGTGCAAAATGAACTTAAGTTAAATTTAGTGCCCCAGAACACAATATAAAACCTTTTTTTTCTAAAATATAACAGATGAGGTTACAACGAGTAAATAGTTACTCAACATGCCCAGGTTAAAAAATTGTGTGCATCCGTGAAACTGTGACAGAATTCAGCACTCCAAAAAGTCCATAGATAACACTTTAATCAATTTAGAAATATGCATAAATATTGGCCCTAGATTATTGCCCTTTTACTGGTGTGTGCGGCGATACCCAACATGTGTAGCGTGATTGTCGTTTTCCTTCGTAGACGCACCCGACACGTGTTTACGTGCAGACACATGTGCTTGCGGGGGACTTTAATCGCTATCACATAGGGGGGCGTACAAGCCTCCCATGTGATAGCATATTGGCAGTGACAGGCCCTCTTTAAGGTGATACTGGGGGTCCAAAAGACCCCCTAGTATCACCTTTCCACTTTAAATAAGCTATTGAAGTGTAGATCTCACATCAATAGCTTATTGCTCGGGTACAGGAGCCGAGTAAAGACAGCTATGGGACCGGAAGTGATGTAATACATCGCTCCCGGTCCCATAGAGAGGGGAGGACATAGTGAACAGAAGTTTGCAGATCTCCTCCCTAGCTGCATGCCGGCACCCGGCATGCCGGTCCCGGGCCTGCAGGAGGGTAGCAAAGCCCGGGAAACATGGTGTGGGGGCGGCCACTTTACAAGTCTGTAGAAGCGTTCTGGCGATAGTTGAGTCACCAGAATCGCTGCTACTGTAAAGCCAGCCACCGGCTCTACAAATATTAGCAGAGTATGAAAAGAGCATCTTAGGCTGGGTTCACACCTAGGCGTATTGAATATGCGCGTTTCGCGTCGCACGTTTTTACCGTGATTCGCGGGGGGGAAAAACGTGCGACAAACGCGCGTTTCCGTGGGCTACTTGGCTGTATCCCGATGGAAACGCGAGACCAAAACGCCCCAAAGAAGTACATGTACTTCTTTGGGCGTAGGCCGTTTTGTAGCGTGTTCAGACGGGCTGAAATACGCCCAGGTGTGAACTATACCCATAGGAAACAATGGGATTTCTGTGTTTGAGCATTTTGCAGAGCGTTCGAACGCGCTACAAAACGCCCAGGTGTGAACCAGGCCTTAGAGAGTCATAGTGTCTTAGAAATAAAGATGGGCGAACGATTTCAGAATAATATTCCTCAATGCAAAATTGCAAAGACTTTAAATATATCATTATCTACAGTACATAATATCATCAAAAGATTCTGAGAATCTGCAGAAATCTCTGTGCGCAAGGGACAAGGCCGAAACGCAATACTGGATCCCCATAATCTTCAGGCCCACAGACAGCACTGCATTAAAAACAGGCATGAGTCTGTGATGGACATCACTGCATGGGCTCAGGAATACTTCCAAAAATCACATTTGAAAAAATGCCAGTTAAAGCTCTATCATGCAAAGAATAATGTTCTAGAAACGCTGCCGTCTTCTCTGGGCCAAGGCTCATTTAAAATGGTCTGTCACAAAATGGAAAACCGTTCTGTGGTCAGATGAATCAAAATGTGACATTCTTTTTGGCAACCATGGGCGCCAAATCCTCCGGACTAAAGAGGAGAGGGACCTTCTGCTTTTTTATCAGCACTCACTTCAAAATCCTGCACCTCTGATGGTGTGGGGGTACATTAGTGTATGGAATGGGCAGCTTGTACATCAGGAAAGGCACCATCAACGCTGAAAGATTTATCCAGGTTTTAGAGCAGCATATGCTCACATCCAGACAACGTCTTTTTCAGAGTTGCAGCTCTAGAGAAGACCTTTCATATTTCAGCAGGACAATGCTAAACCGCATACTGCATATATGACAACAGCATGGCTTCCTAGTAGAAGAGCCTGCCTGCAGTCCAGACCTTTCACCAACTGAAAATAATTGGCGCACCTTGAAACGAAAAATACAACAAAAAAGAACCAGGACTGTTAAGCAGTTAAAATCCTATATCAGGCAAGAATGGGAAAACATTCCTCTCCCAAAACTCCACCAACTGGTCTCCTCAGTACCCAGATGTTTACAGAGTGTTAAAAGAAGTGGGGGTGCTACACCGTGGTAAACATGGCCCTGTCCCATGTTTTTTGAAACGTGTTGCTGCCATCAATTTCAAAATTACCTAATTTTTTTCCCTAAAATTGTAAATTTTCTAAGTTTAAACATTTGATATATTTTCTATTGTGAATAAAATATGGGTTTATGAGATTTGCAAATCATTGTATTCTGTTTATATTGTATGTAGACTTTACACAGCGTCCCAGCTTTTTTGAAATTGGGGTTGTAAATTTTACTGAATTGTCCCGATTTTCACTAAATTATATGGGAAATCAAGATTCTATCAGTCAGAAGATTTTGCACATCATCATAACTTTTTCATTGCTTTTGTATGTAATTTTCCTGTTT
The DNA here is from genome assembly GCF_000935625.1 of Nanorana parkeri. NCBI lineage: Eukaryota > Metazoa > Chordata > Amphibia > Anura > Dicroglossidae > Nanorana > Nanorana parkeri. The sequence continues at coordinate 380,836 of NW_017306925.1, read as the reverse complement.
TCATGGTATAAGCCTGTGTACTATGTTACCAAACATTTGCACTAAATGTAATATTATATATTGTTTTACTGGTTGGATTGACAAGTAGTGAACTTTCTCCTTTTCTGTTATTTCCAGCTCTAAATAGTTTGCTCATGGCCATGAGGAATGCCGTATACATATATTGTACTCTTCTGCCCCACAGAGGATTCTCAGTAATATTGCAGTGTTTTATAACTTTATGTTTAGCAGCTAAATGATGAAGCTTCTTTTTAAACAATACATTTTTAAAATATATTGAACATGCAAAATAAAGAGAACCCATAGTCCAGAGTTTCCATCTGTCAGTAGATTTTACCGTCAAGTACTCCGCGGATTATTTGTCCATCTGCAAACTATTAAAGTAGTATTGAACTCTCAAGCCTTTTCAATAATGATTACAGATCAAACAGCAAGGTATAGCTTTACATTTTTGCCCAAACACTTACATTCATCATGTTTCTGAACAGCAGCTTCCAAGTCTCTCAGCTCAGCCTCCCTGAACCTTCTGTCCAGTACAAGATCACAAGGGACAGAGCAGACTCCAGCAGTTGTCCATCTACTAGCTTTGAGAAGGGAGGAGGAAGGAGAACAGACAGGGGGTAGGAAAGTAGCTTGATTTTTCTGAGTCTGTGTGATTGTGGAGACACACACAGCTTACTAGCACACGCAAGGGGGACTGCATAGCACTCTGCTTGAGAAAGGAGTCACTCTAAAACAGGAAGTCAGGACCATTGCTCAGGGGACCACCTGATTCTGCAGGAAACTAAAAAATTTTGGCATCAAGGAGCAGCGTTCATTGTAAGCAGTGGCACACAAGGGAGGTGGGGCCAGGACCCGGGTGACATCATTGGAGGAGTGACACCCAAATGACTGACAGTCAGGCACTCGGTCATGGATCAAGAGCCCAACAGTGTCAGGAGAGAGGAAGGGACCCAGCGGGATGAGGTAAACGTCCCCTCCTCTCTCTGCCGGTGTCCATCACTAAGATGGCCACCGGCAGGCATCAATAGATGACAGCGTGTGCGCGATGACATCATCACGCACGCGCAGGGTGACGTCATGCGCATGCCTCGGGACGCCCCTGATTGTAAGTAATTTCATCAGCATTTGAAATAGCTTAAAATTAGGGATGCACCGGAATTTTAAAAAGGTTTACCGGCCATTAATTTGGTGTTAGCAGTGATTGATGGCCCTAGAATAATTGCTCGCACTCTGACATTCGCAGTGATATGTAACATGTATGGCATTACCGTCGTTTTCACATGTAGGCACACCCGTGTGCATGTATGTGGGGGTGGGAGGAGGCAGACTGTAACTGTATAGTCTGTATAAGGCTCCAGACAGGCTGCATAGGCGTTCACATGTACAATATAGTTATGCTCAGGGGCAGACGGACAACACATGGGTCCCCCCGGGCAATATGAGATTATGGGCCCCCCTTGTGCTCTGCCCATATACAAGCCCCACCCACAAATACATTCCTGCACCCCCCACCATACCTCTTCCTACACTGTTTACTTTTGCACCACCTGCATTCCTCTTCCTGCACTACCCAGCTCTGCATCCCTCTTCCTACACTGTTCACCTCTGCACCCCCTGCATCCCTTCTACACTGTTCATCTCTGCACCCCCTGCATCCCTCATCCTACACTGTTTACCTCTGTACCCCCTGCATCCCTCATCCTACACTGTTTACCTCTGTACCCCCTGTGTCCCTCTTCCTACAATGTTCACATCCCCCCCCCGCCCCCTGCTCTAAATCCGCAGGATCTCATGGGGGCTGTGCAGGATCTGTGGTGGGCCTTATGCCAGAGCCCACCACAGATCATGCACACCCCCCCTGAGACCCTGCAGACCGGTGCAGGATGTGTGGTGGGCTCTCAGGTGGGCTGTGCAGAATCCATGCTGGGCTCTGCAGGGTCCCTTTAGCAGCAGTGTGATCATCTTACCTGCTGCTTGGTCCCCGGCCTCCTCCACTGCTGGACTGGTGCTGCAGGACCCGGCCTCCTCCGTACCACGGCGGCTCTTCAGTGACCCGGTGTTCTGTCACGCATGCAGCGGTTTCCTACGGCGCCCTGGCCCCCCCTTCCTGATCCGTTGTCGTCCCGGCCTCGCCCCGCCCCCTCCTGCTGCTCCGTCTCCTCTACCTCTTCCACCGCCGCCTACTTGTCGCTTTTCTCTGCCTCCTTGCGGACTCCGTCCTTTGACACTGCCGCCTCCTCCACCCGGATGCCTGAGTGTTATGGGGCGGCATTTTTGGCGGCCCCCTGAAATCTGCCGCCCAAGGCAAACGCCTTGTTACCCAGCAGGAGATACGCCCCCTGTCTGTACGTAAAACGATGCCCCCATAAGATGCCGGTGTGCCACAGGACCCCAGATATGTACTATACAAAGCAGTATCCATATACCTTGTCGCACTCTTTACCGAATATCCCAAAAGTAACGGGTGCTCGCAATGACTGCGGAGGGCACCGCTCACAAAAGAACTCATATACAGATGTCACCAGCACCAAGATTCCATGTTAGTGCAAATTACCATTTTTTCAGTATAGAGTACGAGTACCAATATTTTCGGTACTCGTCGATACCAAATGCCGATACCAGTGCTTTGTGCCCCAATTATCAGGAAGTCGGGCGGCGGATCATGACCCATTGCCCGGCTTCCTGATTGCCTGTGAAGCCGGTGTTCCACTGAAAGAACACCGACTTCAGAGGCTGGCTGGCTTCCTGACCAATCAAGAAGACGGGCGGTGAGTCATGATGTAAACCCGCATCCTGATTGAAGCCAGCTTCCTAAGCACTTTTTTCTGGGCAGCCTGGCTTCCTGACCAATCAGGAAGGTGGGTGGAACGTCATGACTCACGTCCCGGCTTTCTGATTGGTCAGGAAGCCAGGCTGCCTACCAACAAGTGAAGCCAGCTTCCTAGCCAATCAGGAAGTCCGGACAGCACGTCATGACCTGCCACATTTTTCTAGGCAGCTTGGCTTCCTGACCAAGAGCCATGATGTACGACCCGCCTCCTGGCTTCCTGATTAACTTAGATGCCAGCGTCACATTGTTCATAGGTATTTTTCGTGGCTTCCTGACCAATCAAGAAGTCGGGAGGTGGTTCATTACATGCCGCCCAGCTTCCTGATTGGAAAGAAAGCCAGCTCCAGTGGCGTCACCAGGGGGGTGCGGAAGGAGCGGTCCGCACCAGGGTGAATCAATCATTTTGGTGTCACCCCCCGAAAAGTCGGGCACTCGGTCAAGGACCGAGAGCCCGACAGTTGCTCGAGAGAGGAGTGGACCTGGCGGCATACCTTATCCCACCAGGTGACATCCCCTCCACACCACACGTGACATCATCATGTGCGCGATGACGTCACTGCAGGGTGTCACCCGGTATCCGCACCTGGTGTCACCCCACCTCGGGACGCCTCTGCCGGCTCCATGGTCCCTTGGCACTGCTGGTCGGAGAGAGATCTCCCTCTGACCGGAAGTTCTGGTATCGGGGAAGGTATTGGAGCATTTGGACGAGTACTCGCCCAAATACTCGGTATCGGCACTGATACTAGTATCGGTACATTTATAGTGCAAATCCATTTTATTGATAGTTGTCATTCAAACGACAAGCGCATTTCTGAGCCTGATGAAGCGGACCCTGCGCGGCCCCAAAAGCGCTTGTCGATTGAATGACAACTATCAATAAAATGGATGTTGCACTAACATGGAATCTGGACATCTGTTTTGGGTGATATGTACTATAGCACATAAAAGACGCCCCCACAAAACATGTCACGGGTTACCTGTGGCATTTTTTAATAGGGGCATGTTTTATCTGCAATACTAACAAACCAGCGGGGGAGGGGGGGAGATAATGAGTGTGTGTAATTCTTATGCTGATTTTAGCTATTGCTGTGAGAACCTGTAAAGAATAAGGTGACCAGATTCCTGTGTCCATGATTCATGCAGAAACTTCTTTCAAGGGAATCTGGTCACCCTATTATTTACAGGTTCTCACAGCAAGAGCTAAAATCAGCCTGAGGCCCCATTCACACTTGGCGATTCCCAAATCGCGCGTTTGTCGCGCGATTTGCATTTTGCGCGATATCGCGCAAATGCTTGCATCAAAAAGCATTGCATCGCGGCAAAATCCGCTCCAAAAAGGGTCCTGCTGTAGCGACACACGACCCTTTGCCCCATTGCAAAGCATTGAAGAGCGATATCGCGCTGTAAATAGCCGCGATATCGCGGGAATTACCGCGCGATAAATCGCTCAATGTGAATGGGGCCTAAGAATTACACACACTCACTATCTTCCCTCCTCCCCCCCGCAGCTCCAACGGGACAGGAGACAGTGCTCTGACAGTTCAGAGACTATCGGGCACTGTCTGTATAACGATCACACACTACAGCTGGCCCGGATTAACCCCTTAAAACACATACCTTTAGTCGCACAGACAGCCGCACGCTCTGCCGGGATTGTGCTCACACAGCAGAAGGTCCTCCTTCACGCATTCCTCTCTAGGACCCAGGGGCTGCCCCTGTCTGCCTGAAACTGTGACATCTTGTGTACGGGGCTAAGGTGGCCATAAACCCGTACACAAGATGCCAAAACCGTACTGTCCGGGTGAAAACCAGACAGGTGGCAACCCTATCTGCACCCCCTGCATCCCTCTTCCTACACTGCCCACCTCTGCACCCCCTGCAACCCTTTTATAATGTTTCTCATATCTGCACCCCCTTCCTACACTGCTCACATGTGCAACCATGCCAGCGTCGCAGAGGTAAGCACCGTAGGAAGAGGGATGCAGAGGTTACAGACGTTAACGGTATTAGCAGAGCATTTCATTGCTGCCACCCAACACTGTTAACTTCCACACCTTCACTTTATAGAAATATGTTCTCTGAAAGTAAAACCAAGTTTCTAGCTGAATCATCAGTGTTCTTGAACATTATTGCACCAGAAAAACTTTCATTAATATATGAATAGTATGTAGTCTGTACTGACAATATTAAATTGAATCCTAATTCAAACAGCTAAACACAGCTG
>NW_017306925.1:361266-375760 GCF_000935625.1 Nanorana parkeri | reverse complement strand
GTGTATATAGTATATATATTGTTGTACATTTTGGAGAAATGTTTAATTTTAGTCAATCCTGTGATTCTCACACCTTACCATGCACACCAGGGATAAGATAAGACAGATGTTACAGCAGCATCCTCTTAGGGCAAAACCACGTGTTAGAAAGTGCCTTAAATGTTTATTATCTCTCCCAGCACGGCCATATGAGTGCAGACAGCGGGGCAGCATGGTCGTATCAATGAGAAGAGCAGAGCAGCACGGTTGTCTGTCAGTGCAGAAAATAGAGCAGCATGGCCGTATCAGTGAGGAGACAGAGCTTGGCCTTGTGGGGAGTGATGGCCGAGTGGATGGACTGACAACTCTGCACCGAGCCAGGGACGTGTTATAAGGTAATGATCCTTATAGTGTGTGCAGCCATCTCCTACATGTCCTCCCTTCATATTACACATACAGCAGCCTGGACTCCCTCTGTCAGCCCTGTTTTTTGCTATCTGCCACACACTAATTACTACCACCCCTTCCCTGCCACCCCTAACACCAACACCCCCCTTCCTGCCACCCAAACACCCCTAACACCTACACCCCACCACCCCTAACACCCCCAAACTCCCACCCTCCCCGTCCGCAAAACAAAACCTGGCCCTGGTCCAAAAAAGATTGGCGACCGCTGATCTAGAGGACAGGAACTGCACCTTGAGGGTAGCGCCTGGTACATTTATTGGTAAGAAAGTGGTTCTGGGACATTTGTAATGTAGATTTTTCTTGTCGCTGAAGAGTCATATTCCTTAAACGTATGTCTGCCTGGTTACCAGTAGTGCTATATTTATACTTTTTTTTTATACTGTTTTCACTGAAAAGTAGTAAACTTTCGCCTTATCTGTTATTTCCCGCTCTGAATGCTTTGCTTGTGGCCATGAGGAATGCCGTGTGCATTTATTGTACACTTCTGCCCCACAGAGGAATCTCAGTAATATTGCAGCGTATGTATACAGTATGTTTGGTAGTTATATGGTAAAGCTTCTTTTAAAACAATAAATTATGAAAATGTAATAAAAAATCAATTGAGAATGCAAAATAAAAAGAACCCATAGTCAAACATTTTCATTTGTCAGAATTCATAATGGATTTCTTCGCCATGTACTTTGTGGAATATTTGTTTTATCTGAAAAGTATTAAGAGAGCACTGCAGTAGACTCACATAGTGCTTGTATGTGTGATTAACCCTCCATATCACTGTACAACACTGGTATCTTCTGAATGAATTAAGTATTTTATTGTTTCATCAGATTGCAAAATATACTCATATCAATGATTACATGCTTAAACATTATAACAAAGCAGTTGAGTTGAAGACATGACAAAAATGCAAATTAATGTTTTGTGTACTTAAACAGCTACCAGTTATACATCAACCTAAAGCATGTTTAGTTATGGGGAGAGGCAGACTTTAACTGTATGCAGTCTGTATAGGGCTCCAGACAGGCTGCATATGCCATCACGTGGGCAATATAATTCTGCTCGTGGATGCCATGGAACAGATGAGCAAATGGGCCTTTAGCCATGATGGCCACATCTTCTCCTCCATGTGTTTCTGAAACAAGTGGGACAGCCGCTTGCTGTCTGTAACTGGAGGATTCTGTTGAAAAAGTATTATAAACAATGATTTAGATCATGTAAACATGGTACTTTACGGCCCTTTTAAATGACCACAGACAATTCAGACACGCATGTTGATATGTGAATCATTTGAACATTCTGTGTTATACAATCAAATTCCAGATGACAGAATGGAAGAATCTAAGCTGTGGCTATGGACATCTTGGAATTCGTATCTATTGCACATTTAATTTGGCCACAAGTGTAAGAGACACAGTCATGGTCACTTTATGGACATGCAGTATATGGTTTCCAAAAGTAAAACCAAATTAATATGACCATTTCACCATTACTGATCATGACATATCTATATTATCAGAATGAGCTTTCATATGCATAGCACTCAATTTCTTAAAACAGTCTTAATTCTAGTATTTGGAGACCCAGAAGCCATTGATCTCAAAGAAAACTGAACCCTCCGAACCAGGGAATTGAGAACAATGGATGAAGATTCTAACTAATTCAATACCTCTCTTTATTATTATTGAACCAGAAAAACTTTCATCAACATAAGAATAGAGTGTCACTATATTCTGTACTGACAATATAAAGATTAAAACGCAATTTCAAACAGCTAAGCACACAGTTGAAAAATATATATAATTACTCTTTTAAATAAGAGGATGTTTTTATATTCTGCTTGGCCATTCATGTGATTCATACCCCCTACCACGCACAAGGCACAGCCAGGTGAGTGACACACATTTTGCGTAGTTAAGTTTTGCAGCTTCCTATGTCACCTTTCAGCCACTATTTAGCATTAACCTAGTTCAGTCATTAATTGAGACATTTACTGCTTTCTCATTTGTACAGTGTTCCAATTATCCTTAACAAAATCCTTACACCTTTTCTCATATTTTTATGCCAAATGATTTTCCCCTTCTAGGATAAAGTAAAGGAGAACATCTTCCATCTGACTGATGTAAAATTAATGGACAATCTGGATACATATCTGCTAGATCAGAATCTCATGCCCATGTAAAGATAACAACATCCCCTTTTGATCTATATTCTGAATGTTCTGTATCCTAGCTCTTTGAAAGAAAACTAACTCCCCTACTATTCTCCATTGGTTTACTAGGATTACTGATGTTATATTGTTGGAAGATTTCATAGGCTTCCAAAGAAACCAAGAACAGTAGTTTAGTAAACCTGGTTTAATCGAACTGACTTAATAAACTCCCAAGACTATACAACTCCGCTAATATCATACACAGATATGGTACAGTAATATTAGGGAATTCATACACAGCTATGGTACAGTAATATTAGGGAATTCTCTGCTAGTACACCGCTGAATGAGATATTATAATGACTTGTAACATGTATACAGTGTAAGTAACAACTAGGGTCTTCCTATCTTGTAACTAGGGATGCACCGATATATCGGCCGCCGAAACATATCGGCCGAGAATGGCACTTTTGGCTAAATGCCGAAAGTGCCATTTTCCTGTTGATACATCGGCGCATCCCTGCTTTATTTCCTCCCCGCTGGGTGCTGCTCTGTGTCACAGTGGGGAGGAGAGAAAGTGTGATAGCTGGCCGAGCGCTGTGAGTATCCGGCGTCTCTCCTCCCACACCGCTCAGCCTCCTATCACAATCTGGCAGAGCGGTGTGTGCGCGGAGACAGCCCGCGCTGTCACAGGAGGCTGAGCTCTCCTCCCTGCACTGCTCGCTCAGCCTCCTGTGACAGTGGGGGTGATTTACTAACCTAAACACACGCACGCACACAGCAAAACGTATTTATCAACCAAAAAGTCTCTAAAAGCATATTTCTACTAATGCCATATATGGAAAAATCATGCACATGATGCATATATAATGCTGCTTCACAGTTTAGACAAAAATGGTTAGCTAATGCATTTACATTCCTGCATTCATCAACGCAAGCAACATAACATAGAGCTAATTTACACCACATTACCTTGCAATTCATTGCAGGGCTTTGCACAACACACCTGCTGGGTGTGTACACACTACAAAGGTGTTTCGATTCCTCCCATAGATCATGCTGGGAGGGAACACACTACAGAGGTGTATACACGTTCATGGTGTGTTTATAAGGTTAGTAAATCAACCCCTGTGTGTCAGAGAGGAGAGCGGGTACAAGCAGTCGGTGATCAGTGATCGCTGAGTGTTTATACATAATTGAGGACATGGTATGGCTACTATATCCTCAATTATGAATGAATGGGAAGTGATCTGCATTAGCTCCTGTTCATTCATAGTTGTAGTTATAGTAAACATACCATATCCTCAATGGTATGAATGAACAGGAACACTCATAGAGGATTCCTGTTCATTGATAACTGGGGCTGCAGAAAAAGAGATTGAGGACTCTGTGTCTCTGTGTCTCTGAGGACTCTGTGTCACTGAGGACTTGTGTCTCTGAGGTTAAAAAATAAATAAAATATTTAAAAAATTAGAAAAAATTAAAATAAGAAACCTTTTTGGTTTCGGCCTGACAATTTTTTTATTTCGGTTTTTGTTTCGGTTTTGAGATTTCCATTTTGGTGCACCTCTACTTGTAACCATCCCAAAAAGTTACCATCAAATTAGATAAAATGCAAATATTTCTGCCATCCAAATACTTTGCTGTTGCTTTTTTCAATTGTGTTTAGAAATACATACAAATAAACCTAATTCAAAACTCATGTTGTAGCATTCATTTTCGGTTGGTTCTGATATCTAATTTCGCAATTTTCAGAGTAACATCTACAGCCTGTATTGTGTCTCTTAGTTATAAAGGCTATTAAAAGAAAGCAGGACCGACTAAGTAGAAGTATAAATCCTTTTCTAGTTAAATAAATGTTACCACCATTATCTGAGGCTCACACCATGATTTGTAGTCCACACGGAAACACTGTTAATGAACATGTTACCTTTTTTTCAATCTTACAATAATTTTGTCCTATCATGAACATTCTTTAAAAATAAAGTAGAAAAGTACACAGTGCACCAAACTGCTAAGTATTGTCTTGGCTCTAATGTGTATAAAATTAGAAAAATAAGATAAAGCATAAATCTTTTAATAGAAACCTAAAGTTATGACATGAAATAGTGATAACAGGTTAAAAAAAAGGCCTGGATCTCATCTAATCGTAAGCAATAAGGTGATTCATACCTGTATCAATGGAAGTGATATCTTCTCGTACTCCATTAGTGAGTTTGAATCCAAGACCATTTCCATACAGCAAGCTGGTAAATGGTTTGAGGTCACTGGCTCTGCTTGGTGCCAAACCTACCAAAAATGAAGCATAATGAAGCTTTAAAGAAATGGTTCTTTGCAGATTATGATTTAAAGTAAAGTGTTTACTCCTGATTGGATTATACTAACATTTTCTTCCTCTGCAAACTAAAGAAATAAGGGCAGGATGAACAGGAAAGTATGGTGAAAAGGAGAAAAATGACTTAGAGGGACCAACCAATTATCACATATGGGAGGTGACAAGGGATCAAAAGAATAATTTCAAAAAGGAAAAAAAAAATAACCGCAAAATGCTTTTTATAAAATCACATACAGTATATGAAAGCAACATACATTGCTATAAAATATTGTTACAGTTATGATACATTATCAAAGGGCTTCACTTTTTTCTGCAGAAGATGAAGGCCTGTCACACACAGACTGATTTCTCATTAACATCAGTTAGTAAGTAGGGCAGTGGGTAATGCCATAGCTGATCCATCTACGTGTTGCCAGTCATTTCTCAAACCTGTCCAGGAGAGGAACTGGCTCTTACGTTATAAAGGGAGTATGTCATTTTCTCTAGCCAACTACCAAATGATCACTTTCTTGTAGGCTTCCATTTTCTTGCAGATCAAAGTCTCCTCACCTCTCTAGGCTTCACATTCTTTGAGCCTCCTGCCACTAATCATAACCCAGAACAAATGACCACAGAAAAGAGGAAGACCATTGTTCTGGAAGACTCCATGCTCAGCAACTGCAACTGTGCTCAGCAACTGTGAGGATATAAACACTGTTTGCACCAGTGTTTGGACCTCCTGATTCTCACACTTTTGTGGCCACATGTCTTTTGTACAGTATATGCGACTATGAGGCTCTACATGATGCCAAACAGCCTGGCTAACCCAGTTGTTATTTTTTTTATTTATTTTTTATTATGAAGGGACGTGGATGCTGTAGCAACTCTCTGTCAACTCTCACGAATGTCATCCACTACCAAATTTAGGACACAGCCTGGCTGGACTGGCAATTTTCATATTTGTTTCTTTTATTTTACAGTGGTATACATTATTGGCAAAACTATATTTGCTCATACCATTAGTAGACTGTCTGTGCCTGACTTTTTTTTTTCTTCAAACATACACAGTCCAGGAGTTCTATGTTGGTGACCTGACCATGTGTCAGGCAAATCAGCCTCTTCCTGGTCTTTCCCCAGTGAGATTCCTACATACCCACACACACATAGGTTAGTCTTTACTCTGTACACTTCCTTCAGAACACACATCTCCAGCTTACTTTTCAGAGACTTCTTATAATGCAGTCACACCCTCCCAACACAAAAAAATGCATATTAAACAAAGTTCATGTCCTGCTCATAGATATTGCACACTGAGCCCAGATACACAGTCTGGCGGTTCTGTTCACTGAGCCAAGACACGCAGTCTGCTTCCATAACCCTGCAAACTCCTCTCTTGCACATACTGCCCGCTGTCATACCCACCGCACTCTTCTTTACATAATACTCTCTTTCATACCTCCTGCACTCCTCTCCTGCCCATACTGTCCATTGTCACACCCTCATACTCCTTCCCTGCACATATTGTCTGCTATCATACCCTTGCACACCTCTGCTGTATTTACTGGCCACTAAGACTCCTTTTATCATTGTTTATTATATCCCCAACCTTTCCTGTTCTGGAACAAGTACTCTTTTGCCACTCTCTATAAAAACATAACCTTCTGTCTTCAAGACCTTTTGTTTACGGCCATAACGCCATGTAATATATTTAAAACCAGAGAAGCTGAAATTAAAAAAATACACTTGCACCCGAAATCAAGCATCTCTCATAAATAATACTGCATACAGAAAGCATTAAAAAAACACAAAGCAAAATATGCTGCATTAAAGCAGACTAAAATGAAAGGTCCATTTATGTGACACCCCCTCCCTCCCCCCGCCACACACAAACACCCTCCGATGTCAAAATGCTGCATTACATAAAAGGGCAGCCACATATGTGGATCATACATTTTAGTGCAAGGTCTGTTTAAATTAAGTGCCTTACCAAAAATACTGTTACCACGATCTGTGTACCCTCCAAAGGTGAAGACATGAGAATGGTCAGCAGTCACAACAGTCAATGTGTCAGATTCTAAAGTCAGCTGGCCAGCTTTGCGAATGGCTTTATCAAACTCAACAGCCTCTGTCAAGGAATTCTTAGCATTGCCATCATGATGACCATGGTCAATTCTGCCACGTACAATAAACACAAGAACATTAAAATGAAGCAAAGATCTATGATGAAAGACCATCATGTAGCATTTTGCACACAAGAACCCTCCCAAGAAAAAAATTAACAGGTGATAACTATATAAAAAGTCTTAATGTCAGCTTTTACATATATAAACTAGACTGTACACTTTGTACTAGGTGTTGTGATTTACAAATATATAAAAAGGGTCCGTCACCTTCAAGTGACTTTGTGTTACGTGTTTGCTAGGGTCCTTTGGCAGCACATTTCAGCTGGTTTGTTTTAAATTACATTAATACGATATGTAATGGTTTGCTTCAAAATAAAACCTGTACAGCAGAGATGTTCTATTCCCTAGCACCCCAACATCAGCAACAATTCCCAGAAAGATAACTACACTCTTAGCCGAGACACGTAACAGAATTAAACGTCCCAAAACCTTTTGTTATCGTCTTAATGACGTCTTAATGTTATCGTCTTATATGTTTAAAGGGATTATGTCACATTAAAAATATCCTGTCTCAGATAACTCTAATGAAAGCTGCCATGTGTCTTTACATTGAGTATATTAGTTTCAGAGCAGAGACTTCACTTACACTAAGGTTGAAAAAGTTCAGTATTACTAAAGTGTGCAACCAAGGAGCCAAAGAATAGTAGCCTTCGTCAGAGGCTTATGTACCGATATTTTGCTTCAAGGTGAAAATTGGACAACCTTTAACAAAAATTGGGCAAAAGGTTTGTATTACCTGACTTGCAAGGGAACAGGAGTATAGCCAGATATCTTATATAAACCAGTATTGTCCTCATATGGGAAGCATGAGGCATAGGGGAACCGGGTGGCTGTGGTCCCCCTTTTTTTTTTTCTTTAAAGCACCTTGAAGACAAAGGGAAAATATGCTGCTAAGATTTGTGTGGGGTTTGTTTGGACCAGTCTGATTTGGAATTTTTTTGTGGGTTGCTTGCTGTGTGTAACTGATGTCAGAGAGCTGAGGAAATCTGTGTATTAAGAATAAAGAAAGACCAGGCAAAGGGTACCTCTCACATGTACAAACCTTTACTGATAACCAAAACATTTACACATGATTATCAAGAATTTATATATAAATATGAATGATTAAAGTTATTCTGGTTTGGGTGTCCAGCTTGATACTTTCGATTGTGTTTTAGATTTAAATATATTATGACAGGGAGACTCTCTGGGACTATAAGTATACTCTGTAGTGGTAGTCATTATGCAGATGTTCTGCTGATCAAACTGAATACAATTTTGGCTCTGGAACGGTGTGTCAATAAATTAAACTAAATGGGAATTAAATGTTCTCAAGGCTAAATTATATTTTCATTAAAAAAAACCTCCAATATAAATAGTACCAAATGTCCATGTAGCTATCAACATCTTCTTGGTGACGGCCCTTGAACCCTGGCATATGTCTACGTCTTGTCAGGGCTAGCACATTCTCTTAATTCTCCCCGAGTGTATAAATAAATTCCTTGTGCTAGAATTTATACCATCCTATTTATACTTATCTTCCACAAAAAGGAAAAATCCATTGGGATTCTTGCTTAGGATCTTAATGGCCTTCTCAGTCATCTCCTCTAGGGATGGGTCAGTGGAAGGATTGCGATTTAGTTCATATTTCAAGTCTTTTGGTTCAAACAGCCCTAAATTAAACAAAACATGTTTAGTGTATTTAAGATTCTACATGACTGAAAGAAACTTCTCAAACACAAACATCTACTGTCCTTACATAAAATTCCTGACTTCCAAAGTTCAAGTTATTATGCAAACCTTTCCCAAGATAAATATGGAGCCTGCCATTGCTGACCTTCTTTTGAAAAATGTTAATTGTCTGGCTGCAATGCTTATCCATTGGATTCAATACTTTCTCTGTGAGTTTTATAGAGAAATATTGCTTAGGAGTTCTGGGTTAAAGATGAACTCCAGGGAAATATACAATACACATATTAATGCAGTTCTGTATTCATTAAAGAGTCAAAAAAAAAAAATATTTATTTATATACTGAATTTACATAAGTTCTATCCCACTCCTAATAACCATATCGATCTACAAGTTTGTAAACTTATTGAAGATGCCCATAGAATGTACTTCCTCAATTCACTGACATAATTTCACTCAGCTCTGTAAATATGCACTTCTTGTGTCACCACTGTAAATAAACCTGCCATCTGAGCTACAACTCAACATCTGAGCATTGTAACATTGTCATTGCTTGCTGGAAGCAATGCATGATGGGATATGACAGCTTGAGAAATTAAGATTGCATTACAACAAGCAGCACACTGGGAATTCAGGAAGTTGATGAAAGTGATGGGCAGACAGGAGGCAGCACTCACTACATAAAAAGGTTTTTTTTCAAATACGCTTTGATTGCATTATGAAAAACAATTCTAATATGTATTCCGATTACATTGCTGATATTATAACAGGATAGTATATGCTGGGACTTTAGAACTCCTTTAATATATCAATAAATGGTTATTATGTTTTTATAACTGTATACAGTGTATTTAGAAAGTATTCAGACCCCCTTCATTTTTTTTCAATTTTGTTATGTTGCAGGCTGATACTACAGTTGTATAAATTCTTTTTTTTCCCATTAATCTAAATTCAGTACCTCATAATGACTAAGTGAAAACAGAATTTTAGAAATGTCTGTGTATTTATTAAAAAGGAAAAACTGAAAAATCACATTGGCCTAAGTATTCAGACCCTTTGCAACAACACTTGAAATTTTGCTCATGTCCCTCCCATTTCTCTTGATCGTTGCTGAGATGTTTTGACATGTTGATTGGAGTCCACCTGTGGTAAATTAGATTGGACATGACTTGGAAAGGCACACACCTATCTGTAGAAGTCCTCACAGCGGGCAATACATACTGTATCAGAGCAAAAGCCATGAGGTTAAAGGAACTGCCTGCAGAGCTCAGACAGTATTATTGCAAGGCACAGATCTGGGGAAGGCTACAAAAAAGTACTGATTCACTGAAGGTTGCTAAGAGCACAGTGGCCTCCATAATTCTCAAACTGAGCAATCGGGGGAGAAGGGCCTTAGTAAGAGAGGTGACTAAGAATCCGATGGTGGAGATGGGACAAAGTTCCAGAAGGACAACCATCACTGCAGCCCTACACCGATCTGGCCTTTATGGCAAAGTGGCTAGACAGAAGCCTCTCCTCATTGCAAAGCACATGAAAGTCCCCTTGAGTTTGCAAAAAAAGCACCTGAAGGACTCTGATACTGTGAGGAACAGGATTCTTTGGTCTGATGAAACCAAGATTGAACTGTTTGGCCTAAATTCTAAACGTTATGTCTGGAGGAAACCAGGCACCGCTCATCACCTGCCCATACCATCCCTACAGTGAAGCAGGGTGGTGGAAGCAGCATCATATTGTGGGGGTGTTTTTCAGCAGCAGCAGGCACTGGGAGACTGGTCAGGGTTGAGGGAAAGCTGAATGAAGCAAAGTACAGAGATATCGTCAATGAAAACGTGTTCCACAGTGCTCAGGACCTCAGACTTGGCCAAAGGTTCACCTTCCAACATGACGACAAACCTACGTACACAGCCAAGACAACACAGGAGTGGTTTAGGGACAACTCTGTGAATGTCCTAGAGTGGCCCAGCCAGAGCCCTAACTTGAACCGTATTAAACATCTCTGGAGAGACCTGAAAATAGTAGTCCCCATCCAACCTGACTAAGCTTGAGAGGACGTGCAAAGAAGAATGGCAGAAAATCCCCCAATTTAGGTGTACAAAGCTTGTTGCGTCATACCCAAAAAGACTCAAGGCTGTAATTGCTGCCAAAGGTGCTTCAACAAAGTACTTAGTAAACGGTCTGAATACTTAACTACATGTGATATTTCAGTTTTTTCTTTTTAATAAATTCACAGACATTTCTCAAATTCTGTTTCTACTTTGTCATTATGGGGTACTGAGTGTAGTGTAATTTAAACAATCAGGCTGCAACATAACAATATTGAAAAAATACTTTTGGAATGCACTGTATATGCAGAGAACTAGGGATTACTGTGCAGAATAATCCATAATTTATGTTGTAGGGTTACATGGGCCATTTTACCCTCAGGGCCTGTTCACATAGATCAGGTCCTGATCAGGTCCTGATCAGCAGACGTGGAGCTGCTGATGCATTGCGTTTTTGGCCGTGTATTGGCCGCGTTTTGGCCACGTTTTTGATGCGTTCCAGCAAAAACAAAAAAAAATTTTTTTGCTGGAGTGGGGCTGTTTCCGGACCTGACAAAATGTGACATGCAGTATTTTTGCTGTCGTAAGCTGAACGGACTGTGCACGTGAGAACTGGAGCCCATAAAACACATAGGGATACATTGGGATGCATTTTGAGTGCAGCAGCGTACGGAGCCGGTCAGCACACAAAACGGACGTCGTGTGAACAGGCCCTCAGACACTGAAAAAATCTACTGTGGGAGATTTTCCACAAAAAAAAAGTGTTCGGGTTTCTCTTGAAGAAAATGTGGCAACCCTAAGGCTGGGTTCACACCTAGGCATATCGAGTATGCACGTTTGTCGCGCGTTTTTACCGCGATTCGTGGTAAAAAACGTGCGGCAAACGCACGTTTCCGAGGGCTACCTGGCTGTATCCCAATGGATAGGAAATTATGGACACCGGCACTCCAAAGTAGAATAACGTTTTTTATTGACGTTCCATGCAACAATACACTTATTGCTACGTTGGCAATAAGTGTATTGTTGCATGGAACGTCAATAAAAGACGTTATTCTACTTTGGAGTGCCGGTGTCCATAATTTCCTATACTTTATTCGGACGGTGGCCATCTGTCGACTACTGATGCACCCAACCTATCATTACGGATTAAGTGGTAAGGAGTGCAATGGGTACACGGATTGTTACTGTATCCCAATGGATACACGCGGCAAATACGCCCCCAAAGAAGCTCCTGTACTTCTTTTGGCGTAGGGCATTTTGCAGCGCGTTCCTACATGCTGTAAAACGCCCTGGTGGGAGCCATGCCAATAGGCAATCATTGGTTTTCACATGTTGAACGTTTTACAGAGCACAGAAACGCGCTGTAAAACGTCCAGGTGTGAACCAGGCCTAAGGGTAGCAGCACTTAGCACCTCAATTGCTCACATAACAGCTGCAGTCCTAAGTGACTGGGAAGCTGTGAGGGAGCGTAGCTGTGGCTTCCCAGGCTTCACATTCAATATGCAGTTTGATATGTGGTGCCATTGACCCATACAGGAGTGCTTCAATGCTCAGATACTGCCAATTGTGATTTTAATTTTAAAGACAACCACATGGAATTCTTTATATGCAAACTGTATTTTCATCAGTACTAATTAAAGGGAAATTAGATGAAATGTGACTTTCTGGTGAGAAAATGAATCCCTCAAATCTACAACATAATCTATACTGTGAAAAAGAACCTTTTTTACATAACCGATACCCTACCTATGAGATAATCTGTTGTAGTTTCATCCACAGCATCAAAGTCTTGTTTATTCCACACATATTTTGACCCCTGTTAAGATAAAAGTGACAAGTACATATATATTAGTTATCAGCGATGTTTATGAACTGCTTTATAATGCCAAATGGAATAACTGATCTTCTATGAAATGACAGTAAGCCAATATTTTGGGGCAGACAGAACCATTTTGCTAAGTAAACTAAACTGATTTTTTTGTTGTTAATATATGAAACTTGAAGGTTATATGAGGGTCATTTTGAGGACTGGTAAATACAGCTTACCTTGTCTCCCTTATGTATGCTCTGTGCTTCCCTATGCTAGTGTACAAATTATTCCATCCAAAAGCAGAAAGGAAGGGTGGGTAATGCTATATTTATCAAAGCAGCCGTACAAGGACTAATGCTTTTAATTAATTTTCTTGTCAGAATTGTTATCGTTTTTGACATACACTATATTGCCAAAAGTATTGGGACACCCCTCCAAATCATTGGATTCAGGTGTTCCAATTACCTCCATGGCCAGAGGTGTATAACATCGATCACCTAGGCATGCATACAAACATTTGTGAAAGAATGAATCGCTCTCTGGAGCTCAGTGAATTCAAACGTGGTACCGTGATAGGTTGCCACCTGTGCAATAAGTCCATCCGTGAAATTCCCTTGTTACTAAATATTCCACGTTTAACTGTCAGTGGTATTATAACAAAGTGGAAGCAACTGGGAACAACAGCAACTCAGCCACAAAGTGGTAGGCCACATAAAATGGCAGAGCGGGGTCAGCGCATGCTGAAGTGCACAGAAGTCGCCAGCTGTCTGCAGAGTCAATAGCTACAGATCTCCAAACTACGTGTGGCCTTCAGATTGGCACAACAACAGTGCGTAGAGAGCTTCATGGAATGGGTTTCCATGGCCGAGCAGCTGCATCCAGGCCTTACATCACCAAGTGCAATGCAAAGCGCCGGATGCAGTGGTGTAAAGCACGCCACCACTGGACTCTAGAGAAGTGGAGACGTGTTCTCTGGAGTGACGAATCGACGAATCATGATTCTCTGGCAATCTGATGGACGTGTCTGGGTTTGGCAGTTGCCAGGAGAATGGTACTTGCCTGACTGCATTGTGCCAAGTGTAAAGTTTGGTGGAGAGGGGATTATGGTGTGGGGTTGTTTTTCAGGGGTTGGGCTTGGCCCCTTAGTTCCAGTGAAGGAAACTCTTAAGGCATCAGCATACCAAGGCATTTCGGACAATTTCATGCTCCCAACTTTGTGGGAAGAGTTTGGGGATGGCCCCTTCCTGTTCCAACATGACTGCGCACCAGTGCACAAAGCAAGGTTCATAAAGACATGGATGAGGGAGTTTGGGGTGGAGGAACTTGACTGGCCTGCACAGAGTCCTGACCTCAACCTGATAGAACACCTTTGGGATGAATTAGAATGGAGCCTTGAGCCAGGCCTTCTCATCCACCATCAGTACCTGACCTCACAAATGCGCTTCTGGAAGAATGGTTAAACATTCCCATACACACTCCTAAGCCTGGTGGACACCTTCCCAGAAGAGTTGAAGCTGTTATAGCTGCAAAGGGTGGGCCAACTCAATATTGGACCCTTCGGACTAAGACTGGGATGCCATTAAAGTTCATATGCGTGTAAAGGAAGGTGTCCCAATACTTTTGGCAAAAAGTGTTCATTAAGAAAATATATTAAGATTGTATTTGGTTATCGGAAAAATAGAACATTAACCAGTTGACATCCGGGGTGTTAAACCACCTTCCCATCCAGGCCATTTTTCAGTATTAAGCGCTGCGGTACTTTGACTGACATTTATTCCGTCATGCAGCGCTGTACTGAAATGAATTTTATACCCTTTTTTGGGGACACATAGAGCTTTATTTTGGTGGTATTTAATCACCACTGGGGTTTTTATTTTTTAATA
>NW_017306925.1:355697-360956 GCF_000935625.1 Nanorana parkeri | reverse complement strand
GGGGGCGGCGCTCCGAAATTCACGCCATACAACCGATCGGCGGCTATAGAGCCGCTGATCGGTTGTATGTGAAACAGCCGTTAACGGCTGTAGTAACGAGCGGGTCTTTCCTGCCCGGGGGCGCGCGCGAGCAGGAAAAAAATGCCGTCAGGAGACGGCAACCCGCTGATGCGAGTCTGCCGTCCGTCCGTTTTTTCTTAACGGGCGGACGGCAAGAGGTTAAGGGGAAATTAACAGTACAAATTTAATCGTAGGATATTTCTGCAATCATTCTGTTCACAAACTGCAGTTTATTAGTTAGGAGTCCCTGCTTTATGCTAGATGACAAATAACGGCTATAATGATGAGCCACAAGAATCTAGCCATACCACCGTATGTCACATTCAATAAAACTTTATTTAGCTGAGCTGATTAAGACCCTGCAACAATTTTGAGAATGATGTACAATAATAATTGACTAAGATCCTTATATAGTTTATAACATTCCCCAAAAAATAGTGTGTGTAGGGACCTGAAGCATTTGTATGTGGGGAGAAAGATTGGTGGCACACAAGAAGCACCATGTGCCACAGTAGCTCTGTGTTTAGAACTTGGGGAAATGCACAGACATTGCAATGACACACTTTGAAATGGTGATGCATCTTGCAACAAAAGTGACCATTGGTAACTATGACCTAATCGAACCATTTAGACATAAGCTGCAACAAAGTCAAATTTGAAGAGCAAACTAACAATTTTTATTCTAATTAACAGTGTTTATGTACCAGATATAGACTGTTTATGAGCCAAAAATCTACAATGCCATTATAACAATCCAGTAGCTGCCTAAACTATTCTACAGAATGTTGTATTGTTTGAAATATGAACGTTCACACCTACCGGCCTTTTATTCAACCAAATATTAGTCAAATTAAGGCCATCTCTTCGAAGGGCTTGACTTGATGTACTGGTTGGGTATTCTGGGTCAGGTGTCCCTTTGGCATTCATATAGGCTCTCCCACCTCCCAGAATCACCTGCCAATGACAAAAATACATTAAGAGTGTGGAAAAGTTGTATTTCATCCACTTGAATTAAATGTTCTGTTCGTAATTACATCAATGTCGGTGTTGTGCACAAGCTGGTACGCAATATCCTTGCAGCCACTGTTAATCATATTCACGGTCATCTCATTGTCAGAGTACCAGTTCCTATCGACAATGTGAGCATAGGCCGCAGCTGGAGAGGCATGTTGGACACGTGTGGTTGTCACAATACCCACTGATTTACCTGTAAAACATTGTGATAAGGAACACACTTATTTTGGCAATGTTCTGAGATTTCCTTTACTTAATTCAAACTATTTTGTTGAGATTAATAAAAAGAATAAAGTTGCATGATTTTAAATTTCTGCATTCAACTCGGTGGATATCTGTCATAACATGCAACATTCCTAATGGATTTCTTGATAAATTAACAGGAGAGAAATATGGGAGCAGCCATTGCTGACTTTCGTTATATCTTGTCTTGTCTTGACTTGTGTTGAAAAGTCATGTATAATTTTTTCCATGTCATGAAAGTTGAGATTAGAATGTCAAGTCAGGTGAGCAACAGCAAACATTATATTTCTATCTTAACTGGTTCTTTAAAGCCATTTCAATACATAGCAACTGGCCCTCTAAGTCATTACACATTTGTGTTGCCTGCTAAGACTGGGGATCCTCATAGCTTAACTTGTTTCTTTACACGTTGTGATAAAATAGCATAACAAACATGCATAATTACACCTCACCTGCTAGTTTAGCTCTGTGAAGAATAGAATTCACCTCATTTCCATTAGCACTAGTGCAGACTCTAC
Source organism: Nanorana parkeri (assembly GCF_000935625.1). Taxonomy (NCBI): domain Eukaryota; kingdom Metazoa; phylum Chordata; class Amphibia; order Anura; family Dicroglossidae; genus Nanorana; species Nanorana parkeri. Next base: position 359,121 of record NW_017306925.1, on the reverse strand, counting down.
TCTGAACAGCAGCGCTCACTCCCAAAGTTCCAGAATTGGCTTTAACTCCACATAAGTAGGCGGTTCCAGTGCCTGCACTGTCTGGAACCTGGGCATCTACATTGTACACCTACAGAGCAATGAGGAAGTAATGATCAATACCTGCAGTAGTGAACATGTGTGTATCCTATAAGGGGCATGTTTCTGGCCTTTTAAGAGTACAGATAGTTTAGCTACAAGACAATGGCAACCACGGCAAATACAATAGGATGTAGTGTGAAAATAAAAAGCTAAAAAAAAACACTGACACCACTAATCACCTTAGTTTCCACACTTCATATGCTGTGGTGTGTGTTACATACTCTGTCTGTCGCACTATGTATGCTGCACATTTCATACTCTGGAAAGCTGTCCTCTGCACAATGAATGTGCTATACATTATCCAGACTGCTGAACTCTGTAGAATGTGTTGTATGTTACATACACTGAGTGGCCAGATTATTATGACCACCCCATCAGTACTATCAGTACTTCGTCGGGTTTGTTAAATCGCATTGTTTACCCATATCTTCAGAAAAAAAATAACTTCTACTGTCGTGGTAAACAACCTGCTTCCCTATTTATGATGGTCTGGCCCTCAGGCAACTTCAGCACCAAATTATAGGTAATTTGCCTACAAACGTCAGGTGGTCATAATAATCTGGCCACTCAGTGTATACTGGACCACTACACTATATTGCTAAACATTATATACTTCTAAACACTGCATTCTGTATACCATGCTGTATGATAAATAATTTGAAACACTGCATGATGCACATCATGTTGTACATTACATTGCGCATGCCACTTCACATTGTACACCGTTTTATATCTTACATACAACAAACAATGCACTCTCTACATTGAGGTTTACATTACATAGTGTTGACCTTTGAGTTCTATATTCTGTGTTGTATATTACATGCACTGAACCACTAGGCAGAGCTTCAAGCGAGCTCTGTTTCATTGAGTCAGGGACCTTGAATCTCCAAATAGTCACTTAACCTGCACCATTGCCACGGGCCGTTTGCTGTCCACTAGCTGAAGTCTAGGTGTGAGCTAGCAAGGGGTATTCTGCAAAGCAGTGTGTGCGTGTATGGGGGGGGGAGCACTTGTTAGGGCATTAGGTTTTGGGAGCCTAAGTAGTAATTGGTACTTAATAAATTTGAAGTGAGCTTGCTAGGTGATCATGGCTCCCTAGGCCATGGCTTATGCGTTCTAGTTCCAGATCTGACTCTGCTCATACTCACCTTGGAAAGAGCCACATATGGGAATTTTTCCATCTCCAAGACATTCTCTTCTCCAGGTTGCCCAGCCAGCTGTCCCTGGTAAATACGAGCTGCCGTAATTGTGGCCACACCCATTCCTGAAAGAAGGTACAAAAGTCCCTGAACTATTAGCTATTCATGTATCCAGTTTGAGTTATTGAGTATTCGTAAACATCTAACAATGATTGATTCTCATTAGCTAGCTACCCGTTTTAATTTCCAACATTAAAGTGACACTAAACTCAGAGATTAAATCCTAGAAATGCATTCAAGTACCTTAACTATTAATGGAGAACTATGGGGTTAAGGCTTTTCCCCATAGTTCTCCTTAGGGTAACGGGAGGACACAAACTAGCGTCCTCCTGTCACCCTAGGCTCAGTATACCGCGAGCTGTAGCTCGCGGTATACTGAGACGCCGCATTATACCGCAAGCTGCTGCTCGCGGTATACTGAGACGCCGCAGCTGAAGCAGATTCCCGACAATTGTGCCGGGATCCGCCCAGCTGCGTGACTGACAGCTGGCTCTGCCTATCTAGAGGCAGAGCCAGCTGTACCCGCCCCATCCCCCATCCGTTCCGCCAGTCAGCGCTGGCGGATCGGAGCGGGGAGGGGGGAATCCAGCCCCTCCCCTGTCACGGAAGAGAGCCGTGACAGGATCGAGAGGTGAGCGAACGCCGGTATGTGTTCGCTCACCTCCCGATCTACTGAACCAACCTGTGACAGTCTCATTGTCACAGGTCGGCTAGAACTATGAGGTGAGTGAAAAGCACTCACCTCATAGTTCTCCTTTAAACAAAATGTATCTTAATTGTGTATCACAGGTGTAGATCCTCAAATCATCCCTGAATTCATGCTGACACTGTCCTTCCTTCTGGAGGATGGCTACTTTTGTTCCCCATGGTCCCTGTTTATTGTAAAATAGCCACCACTCCAAGCTCGCTAATGTGATATTTGAGACGAATTTGAGATGATTTGAGTATCTACAGCTGAGTGATATACAAATAAGATACGTTTGTGCTAATAGTTAAGGTACTTGAATGTATTTTTAAGATATAACTCCTGATTTTAGAACCACTTTAACACTGTTACTAGCACCCGATCCCCAAAATTAGTATTACTGGCAGTGTGGTGCAAAAGTGGTTATATGGGGGAAGAATAATTGAAACCTCAGTTATCCTTTATACAAATTGTTACAAACAGCCCCTTTGAGTCCAGGGCGGCATTGTGGATGGGATTTAACTGCCCCCTAGACTGTGGCATTTTATGAGATACAGTATGTTAGTGGTAGAGTTGTGTAGCAGTATGCTGGGGGTTAAGCACTGGCCACACCCTTTCCCTACCTAATTCTTCCCTGGTATGAGCAGTGTGTGGTGTGTCAGAGAGAGAGAGAGAGGTACTGTATGAAGACTGTGCTGGAACAGACTGCAGGTCTAAGCAGACCCAAAGAGTCCAATAGCTAGCTAGGGGGCTGAAAGGTTTGGTGTGTATTAGACTGTGCACCTTGGTTCAATGAAGTAAACCTGCCTTTATTAGCAACCAAAAGACATGTCATTTTTCAAAACCTGCACAGGATAACTTTATCAGGCAGATCACTTTTTCTGATGAAGGGACCCTATGCAGGGTTTCGAAATATCGCCTTTTTATTAGGGATGTTCAGGTACCAAGTACCCTACTGGGTACGTGTACAGATACTTTTCCAGCTCCAGGATTATAGTAGAGAAAAATTCAACAGTTAGGAGGCAGATGTCATTTTTAAGGAGCATACGGAGCTCCTAGGATTTGTGTATCCCCATTTTAATGCATTATTTTTTTAAATAAATATATATAAGTGGTGCACCGATACCATTTTTACAAGTACAAGTACTGATACTTGTCCAAGTACTCACAGAGCCCGGTCCCAGCTGCAACTGCTGCAGCCCTGATAGTTCTTGTGAAAATGGCAAGTATCGGCACTGGTATCTGAACTGGTATCTGAATTGGTATCTGGACATCCCTACTTTTTAAAGCTAATAAATGTGTTTTTACTTTACTTAATCCAGGTCTATACATTTTGCTTCAGTTCCTGTGGCTTTATCCAAACATTGCTACAACATGCCACTACTGAAACAAGGAAATATATATATATATATATATA
>NW_017306925.1:349520-355532 GCF_000935625.1 Nanorana parkeri | reverse complement strand
ATATATACACAGTATGCTATTGGACTGTGCTGATACAGACCCCCTGTGAGGAAATCTCTTTTGTGTTTGCAACTTGCAAACATGGGGACGAAACCCATAAAAGGCACTTTGGGGACTACCTTTTTGCAAGCTACAAGTTTAAAGTTGACCCCCTACATAAGATAAACATAAGACAAAAACATAAACATAAGATAAACATGGATCTAATCTACAATAAAAATGTGAATAAGCTAAAAAATATCACAATGGGACTATGAAGGGAAGTATTTACTATAAAATCCAAGGGTTCCGTAATAGTTCTAAGGGATTTCTTTGTAGCCAGAAGCTCTCATGATAAAAGTGATTGTTTAGATATGGTTAATGTATGTACCACATATCACTGACGCTTAGCTTGCAACTGAAACCCAAGTGTGAGTGTACTCTAAAATATTTAATTTGGGGTCTTGACCCACAGTCTGCACAATCTGCAGACAACTATGGTATTTCATAGACATTCTTAAACTTAAAGATTACATGTAACAGAAAAGGTAAATATTTACCCTTTCTGCTATCCATATCACCTCAACACTGTTCCAATCCTAAGAAATTGTCTCCTGAAGTCTGCTAGAAACCCAACACTTCCTGGAATGTTGACCTCCTTTGTCCCATACAGCTCTTAATGGTTCCTCCTGCTGATCTCCACATTAATACTGTGTCCTGCATTGATGTGACGGTCAGAAGGAAGAACCAGTAAGAGCTGCAGGGGACCCAGAAAAGTGACACTCATAGAAGTGTTGGTTTCCCAGCGAATTTAAGGGGACAATTTCATGGGGGTTTTTTTTCCAAGACATTGTTAGTTTATGGTAAGATATCATCCACAAAGGGAGTGTTTCAATGCATTGTAAGAAGATTGGTAAGACAATTGACATCAAGCTCATCTAAAAAAGAAACAAATAACTGTACAAGTTCTTTAAAATGTTAGCCTTGTTGGCCAGTTCCTTATTTACCATCTCCGAGGAACATAATGAGATTCTTGGCTTTGTTGACATTTGGATTCAGATTCAGAGCAGCCATTAATGTCTCTCTAGCATTATCATTCCAATACTTTGGGGTCTTCTCAGCTTCTAAAACACAACAAGACATAGATTATGAATGTGGTTAACGATTGAAGTTTTAATGTGGTGGTCATTTTAGTCTTACCTGCAAAATCTGTAGATCGCAGGGTGCTAGATTCTTTAACTACTGGGTTATGTAGCTGCCTCCAAGTGATAGTACACTAGTGAATTAATCAAAGCTCTAGGAAAGCTCTTCATAGTCCCTCTCACTGCCAGCCTTCCTCAGGTTTGTAGCAAGCAGTATAGAATGGATCACAGAAAACTGAAGGGAGGGTCCTCTGTCCTGTAATATACGCTAAGCAATGGATGTTACTGGTAAGACAAAGCACCTGTGTTCTTGATCGTACTTCACAGGACACAAGAAGTTATATCCTTTAACTGCTGGGATGTTCAAAAGCAGTCCAACCAAGGGGTGGACAAAACAGCAAACAATGGATAACAGACCCAAGAAGAACAACAACAACTCCAACAACCTCAACCGGAAACTAGAAACAGAGGCTTGACCAAGAGTCAAATGGCCACCTTAAGGGCCTTATGACCAAAATTAGCATTCTAAAAAGCCTGAACTTTATTCTTCAGCAGAAGTGATGGCAAGGAGAAAGGCCACCTTGCAAGTGAGTTAAGTCAGAGGGCTATCTTCTGAGGAGCCAACAAAACCTAAGTACCTAGGCTTGGAGGGCCGGGCCTTGCTATGGGACTGTATACTATGCTTGGGCTTAGAACGTGAGGCCTGGGAAGGAGAAAAGGAACTTTTCTTAAAGGAGGGAGCAGAAGATTTTGCAACCAGAGTCGTAGAATCCTTCTTCTAAGTAAGAACATACTTTTGCCCCACCTACCCATGGCTTTCTTGATGTACGTTTTAAAGAATTCACCAAAAATGCATTCTCTAGCAAAGGGCATGAACGCTAGACAGAAATAGTGCTCCTGAACACAGGGAAAATATCAGAAGACAGGCCCTCTTCCTGAAATGACTTCTGAGGGTGGGAATCAGTCACTTCCTCTTCTTTCTCCTCAGGCAGTGCCAATGCAGGTAGAGGAGAGTCAGAGGAGGTATCCGAGGGAGCAGGAGAAGGGGTCCACTTGTAGCCGAAAGTCACAGAGATAGCACCCTCAGTAGAGATAGAAACCTCACCAGAACTGCTGTGCCCCCGCCACCCCCCCAGGGATCTCTGTATCTGTGATCCACCATACGTGCCCCCAGAAAGGGCAAGGCCTGTGGGTGAGCAGTATGCTCTGTGTCCAAACATGTTCAGACAGAAGGTGACCCAGGCATAGTAATGGTACAGCTTTCTCCCTTTTCTGTGCCAGTGCAGAATCACAGCACCATCAGCAGCAGCAGAAGTGTGTGTTCAGCCAGAGCATGTGCCAGAGAGAGAATATAGTGGGCATCTGCGCAATAAGGTACCTGGAAGAGAGGCTGTGCAGGTATGATCAAATATCACTAAGAGTGTCGCACAAGAGTTGCACAGCCACAGATTTAACCTATTAAAGGACTGGGCTACCACCTGGGCACCTAGGGGGCATGTCCGCAGCTTGGGCCCTTACCATGTATGCAGCAGCTTTCAGGGAAGACATGCCTTCTAGGTGGACATACCCCCTGGAAGGTATTCAGGGTCAGGGCTCCCCCGAGATAGACTTTGACTCTAGACCTGTAGAGCACCATGCGGCTACTGCAACGCTGCACAAGTGCCAAGGTGGTCTTCTGTACATTGGGGTTTGGATATGATCTGATCCACCAAGGCTCTGCCAAAGAGAAAACCGATCCAGATAGCTGGTGGAGGTGCCACAGTGGCTTAAAATCAGAATGTATGAATATTTGCTTGAAGGATTCTGTAGAAAAAATAGTGCAACAAGTATGTACTTCTCTCTGAGCTGAGAGAAGGGGGTTGATTTACTAACCTTATAAACACACCACGAACATGTATACACCTCTGTAGTGTGTTCCCTCCCAGCATGATCTATGGGTGGAATCTAAACATCTTTGTAGTGTGTACACACCCAGCAGGTGTGTTGTGCAAAGCCCTGCATGAATTGCAAGGTGATGTTGTGTAAATTAGCTCTATGTTGTGTTGCTTGCGTTGATGAATGCAGGAATGTAAATGCATGAGCTAACCATTTTTGTCTAAACTGTGAAGCAGCATTATATATGCATCATGTGCATGATTTTTCCATATATGGCATTAGTGGAAATATGCTTTTAGAGACTTTTTGGTTGATGAATACGTTTTGCTGTGTGAAAATCACACGCACCTGGTGCGTGCGTGTGTTTAGGTTAGTAAATCACCCCCTAGGGGTCTATCACCTAAGAACACTGTCAAAAAGCTAAGGCAGGCTGGGAGTGGGAGGAGTTATGTAGGGCGGTACTGCAGCTAATGATTGATTTCCCAGTGTCTGTCCAATTTAACTCCCTGTGCGCTGTGATGTATGATTTTTTTTTAAAAAAGAACAAAAACAAATATATGGAAAACATTTTATTAAAAAAGGAACTATGTACAGTCTCTGCACTATTTGGTATCTGCACACTTTTTGGGAGATGATCTTATATCTGAATGTTCATCTCTCTCTCTCTCGTTGCATGTCCAGCCAAATCTATCATCTTAGTTTTGGATAGAGTGGGGAGGGAGATTTACCCTCTCTTCCTGGCCTGCTGACATTTTACCAGGCAGGGAGTGAGGAGAACCTTCTAACAGCAAAACACAAATAAAAATTATTTTCTTTAGTAGAGTAAGGGAAGACTCAAACCACTGTCGGATTTTTATTTATGTCTTTGTCCATGTTAGAATTTTCCCCTCACTTCCTGGCTAGTGAAACTATTGCCAGCAGTACATGAAATTAGGGTAAATCTCTCTAATGGAGCTCCAGAGAGCAGTACAAAATTTAGTGTATGTTCTAATTTTACCTACCTATGCAAATCTAGAAAACAAAATATGGCTGGGCATATTTTGAATACTTTAACTGTTTGTCTTCTACTCTTCCATTTCTTACAATTCAATGAACCCATTGGTGAATACAAAACATATACAGTCAAGTTTAATAACTTTATAAAATGCATCAATGCATAGATTGTATTTTGTATACCTGCCTTGCTTTGTGGGAAACAGAGTTTAAAAGATAAAGAAAACTCAGTGCTGAGTACATTTCAGTATTTAAAAATGTATCCACTTAATAGTGGATAAGTGAAGGCCAGACAAAATTTTGGATGGAATAGATAAAAGTTAAAATTAGAAGCAATACATATAAATGTAATTGTGAAATCCAGATGTTAAACACAATGGGGTCTTATTCAGTGTCTGATTTGCAGTACTGAGATTTAGGATTTAAGATATCCTTTCTCTTATGATAGGCAGAGCCTAGTAGTTGCTTGAATTCTCTTGAAAGGTGTGTTCTGAATCAGGACATTTTGTAGCAAAGAGAATAAAAAGTCCTAAAAGGACAGGATGCTGTCAGTAACAGATAAAGGAATTGTGGGACCATACACAAGGTAGCAGCTTTGAAACCCAAACCCTCTATTTGACATTGACAAGGATAGGCACAAAGAAGCCCCATCTGCATTGTCCATACTAACTATGAACTGCGCCATCAGACACCAACTGCCTACATGTTTTCAGGAATATACAGCAGAGCTAGAGCACCTGCTGATGGCACTAGAGTTCATAGGCAAGGATGGCACTAGAAAATAAGCACAAAGAGGGGCGCCTTTCCTGGTGCAGATCACTTTTATTTCAATAAACACTTTTGAAATAAAAGTGATCTGCACCAGGAAAGGCGCCCCTCTTTGTGCTTATTTCCTAGATTTCCAGCTTTCCCGGCTTCTTTGGGGCAGCATCCTGCAGTATGCCTATAAGCAAGTCCTATTGAGAACTGACAGTCCGTGGCGCTTCACTGTTTTTACTTTGTAGGATGGCACTAGAGTTCATAGGCAAGGATGGCACCAGAGTTCATAGGCAAGGATGGCACAATCGCTGTGTCCACCAGCAAGTGTCTTGCGGAGGCCACCCAAGATTATTAAACTGCCACCTGAGGCTGGATGCTGGAATACCATTTAGTCCCACCCTGTTGTATGTTCCTTAGGGTTAGGGTGGGTTTTTATCACTTACAAAAAATGTAAATGGTGATCATCTTGTTGGTTGACAACTTGTAAAGTGTGCCTTACGTGTCTGAAGAGCAATATTCAGTGATAAAGGGCAAGAGCTAATGGTTTAATAATAACATTATAAAGCAATTAGAGCAACGAATAAGCTCTAAAGATAACACTAAACAAAAGATAATATGATTGTAAATATTACATATGTATTATATATGTTGTCATTTTTATGACAAGATTGCTGTCGCACTGTGCATGCCACTCATTGCTGATAAGTGTTCTTTCTTTGACATTGATTTAGGAAATTGTGTTCATTGGTGTAACTTTTATCGTTACAAATTCTTTTATTTTAAATTCACAGACAACAACACATATACAAGTCATACTTACACATAGACACAAATTCCCCTATACTGCTAACATTCCGGTCTTCCCCTCCACCCCAAGTCCATCTTGCTTCATATCTCGTCTCTCAGGCCATTATATATCATCCAAGGAGACCAGATTAGCTCAAATTTTTGTTCATTGTCATGAAGTATGCTGTTCATCTTTTCATGTATCATTATCCATGACATTTTTGACTTAAATTGTTTAAAGGGGATGCTTGGTGCCCTCCAGGCTTTGGCTATAGTTGTTTTGGCTGCTAAGAAAAAGAAGAAAATTAATCTATCCTGGACCCTTGACAATCCTGGGATTGAGCAATTCAGCAATATGTATTGGGCTTCTCTTGGAACGCGAACTCCCATTATCTTATAAATCAGGGCGAAAATTCTGTTCCAAAATGGTCTAATCTTTGGACATTGCCACCATATATGGTACATAGTTCCCGGGAGA
>NW_017306925.1:343409-349245 GCF_000935625.1 Nanorana parkeri | reverse complement strand
TCTCTCAGATCCGATCTTATCTCTGTGGTAATTTGTGTAGCCATCTTATTCAGCCCCTGTTCCAACATTTCAGAGAAATGGGTCAAGATGTTATCATTTCCAATCCCTCTCCTTACCTCTTCCCCTAGATCAGCATAGGTGGGGACATATATCGGGCTGGAGGGGAGAGAAGCCTGTTGTGACATGAGCGTGTCTTCTAATGTCCTCTCAATAAGTGATCCCATCGAGGCAGGTGAGTGCTCCCCTTTACTCACTGCTGCCTTCTTCGTGGAGACCGACTCAATGCTCCTCCTTTGTGAGATGCCATTACCCTCTCGAGGGCTCAGCACCACCGCCATCTTAGTCTTGCCGCTTGCCGCCGTCTTAGCGCCCTGCGCCTCCTTCTTTTTAGGTGGTCTCCCGGTCATTGCTGGTTTTCAGTCCGGTGTTGGGGGACTCCCCGGCCACCTTCTTTGCTTGCTATAATCTGCCCGCTTATGTTCGCTACGGGAGCGGAGGTTCAGTTCCGTACTAGGTGCGAGGCTCACGGACCGGACATCCGATCCGCCTTACTTCGCGCATGCGCCCCCCTGGAAACCGATTTCTGGTGTAACTTTTAACCTTACACAACTGTTAATTTCACAGGTATCTCTATATTTTGTACGGATGCACGGATACTTTTCAGATACCAGTGCAGATACTTGGCATTTTCATGAGAACTACCAGGGTTGCAGCAGTTGCAGCTGGGACCTGGCTCTGGCACTCCACCACTGTCCTGAAATCATTAGTCTGTATTGTTTTAGAAAAACTGTCACATGACAATAAACAAAAATGCATCAGTACTCGTACTTGTAAGTACTCGGCAAGTACCAGTACTCATACTCACAAAACTGGTATCTGTGCATCCCTTTATTTATATTTATAAAAACAAAATCATACAATAAAACAGGGATGCACAAATCACAGGAGCTCCGTGTGCTCCTTACAAATGACAGTTGCCTCCTAAATTTTTAATTTTTCTCTAGTCTAGTCTTGGGAGCTGGAAAAGTATCTGTACATGTACTGAGTACGGTAATTGGTATCGGTGCATCCCTAATATTTTGGATTTGCTTCTACTAGTTATCCGAGATTTGTGCTGGACCTTTCCTATTGTAGATTCTTGTTGTTACATTTGTAAAATAAGCCTCATTGATGGCTTAGTGCCTCAGTATAATATATTCATTGTTATGATAGCCATTGTTGCCTTGTCTATATAGTTTGTAAATTTCTTATTCATTGTGTATAGGAATCGAATGACTGTTCATTTCTGGTATACTCTGCTGATGTAGATGTGTGTTCCAGAATCTTCCTTCCTTTTTGGGAATGAGGATTGCCTCCCTCTCTTACAAGGCTTGGCTATTTTTTACGAGTTTCCACACTTAAATTGACGCAGAAATTCCTAGTGCGGTCAGGAATGTTCACTGAGTTTTAGTTGAAAAAAAAAAGTAATTGGTATGAAATGTCATCATAGGACACAAACCAAGAAATTAAAAAGTAAACATTTTAAGGCAGAACTGCAGGTATAAATATACATGTACATTTGTGCAGCTTGGCCCAATGTAAGTATCTATATTTTATACCTGGTAGGGCCACGGGGATCCTTTAAAACATTGTAGTAGCTGGAGCTTCTACAATGATCTTATTGATCCTGGTAGTGCCACTTTCCCTTTGCTATGAAAACATATGGGGTTGTTGTAATGCCACAGCGACTATCCAGAGAACTCCTAGTATTTGTATCAGTGATGATACTGCCCCTCGTCCAATTTGAGAACGCCTGGTATTCAGTGCTAAAGAAACTAGGCCTTCGGTGAATGGCTCCTATGCTTATCAAGAGATCCTATAAGTGTTTTCTGAGCAGAGGGGAAGCCTCTCAGCACACTGCAGTACCAGGTCCCTGGAGGTTGCTGTAAAGCACTATAGTAGCTGCGGCTATTACAGTGTTTTACAAGTTCACCATGGACCTACCAGGGATAAAATATGTATACTTACATTGGGCCATGCTGGACCAATATAAATATACCTGGATCTTTAATTCTGTGATATCTATGCACAATAGATCTGCAGTCACAATGCTGAGAACACCTGTGTCAGATGAAAAGGTTGATTGGATAATCTGATATTTTTCAGTGGTAATATGGTTATTTTTTATTGTGCATGTATAAATAACACCTATAAATTATTGATCAAAATTCTTAGCGTTAATTTAGAAAGCATTCCGACATTACGTAAAACACCTTTGGAGCATGGCTATGGGGGTAATGGCTATTCTATAACTCATACAAACATTCTAGTTCTGAGGCACTAAGGCCCCTTTAACATGGGTGGTCTGCTCAGGTCCCCCTGTCAGTTTTTTAGGCAGCTCTGATCAGAAGCCAATCTTGCAGGGTTATTCTCAAAAGGGTGAATAGTTTGGAGAAGGTAGAAGTGAACAATCTAGGACAACATACCTGAACTGGAAATTGAGCTGAATTGGAGAATTCTTCAAAATCAGCTATTTTGGCCTTGATTCTCCAAACTCTTCACGCTTTTGTAAATAACTCTGTTAGTCTATGGGAAGTGGGATGTACACAGACATGTGTCTGTTTACATCGGATTACCCCCGACTCCATCCAAGTCTGTTTTGGCTGACCTGATCATGACAGTTCAGAGGTAATCGGATGTAAACGGACACATGTCCACTTACATCCAAATCCCCATACACCTAACATGACTCTGGTAAGTTAATTTTTTTCCACCATCGCAAGAAGGAGGAAAAAACTGGACGGACACAGATGTCCCATTGGTGACATCAATTCCAAACAGCTCCGATCAGCAGAGGATCTGTGTTTAGATCCCCCTACTGATTGGAACTGACAATGCCAGTGTTTCAAAGGCCTTAATAAGTCAATTCTGCTCCACAGTACCAGAAATAGTATGAAACACAGGAGTTAGAGAAATTCTGCTTTCATTGAATTCTTCTTGATTCTTATAAATCTTATGAATCTTCATGATTCTTATTATTCCTTGGAGATTTCCTTTAGAAGGTCAAATAATGTTCAGTTCAGTAACCCATAACAGTAATAAATGGTTTTAAGTAGTGAAAGTCTGATTCGTTGCTATCAGTTACTGCACATCATATTGCTCTTTTACCACCACTAGACAGAATTTGGCTGATTTCCTAGAGGAATTGAGAATCTTCATTGAAAATCATGAATATTCACTTCAGTTATTCAGTCATGTGAAAAGCAAATGCCTCTTTATGTATTTCAACTGCTGATGATTGGGTATTCATAGTGAACAGGAATTTGCTTTTCACATGATTGATAATTAGATTGAATTTTCTTGAATTTCATTAGAGGAAGACTCCCGACTCCTTTAAATCAACTTTCATCTGTAGGCATCTTAATTCTGCTAAAAACAACATTTTATGTGAGCATTAACTAATCCTAAATAGAATTTAAACACAATGTAATCCATATAGCTAAATTATAGGGCTGATTTACTAAAGGCAAATAGGCTGTTCACTTGGCAAGGGAATTTGCACTTAGCAGGGGAAGTTAACCCCTATTTAGTGAATGAGGGGAAGCTCTGCTGAATTCCATCACCCAATCATGTTTCAGAAAAAAAATGCTGTTTTTATTTTCCTTGCACATGATTGGGTATTCTTTACAAAGTGAAGTTTCCCCACATTCACTAAACTAAGGGAAACTTCCACTGCAAAGTAAACTGCCTATTTTCCTCATTAAATTAACCACTATGTGTCAGAACTAACATAGATGTATATAACTGATGGCAGAAATAGGGTGAAATCCACAGTAAATGGCATGCATATATGCAATCTCAATAAAAAATGTATTATAAAATGTGGCAATAATATGTAACATGCAGGACAGCCGGTTAGATTTTCTCTCTGTGGTCAGACCAGTAAAGGATACATGCTTAATGGTTGTTAACCTGATATTGTTTTCTGCAGACCTGGTGGAGTCCCTGGTTCTTCACAGTCAATGTTGTACACCATACATAACTGAATATTAGCTCACCTAGAGAAATTGCTGCTCCTGTGCAGAGTGGGACAAATATTAGGAAAGGAAGGAGTGCAGCAAAGACAGCTGTATGGATGAATGTCATCTTCTCGTCTGTGCCCCTTCAACTGTGAATAGATGGTGCTCACATGAAACACATCTATATATAATCATCAGGACATCAATGTTTAACACCTTTGAACCCCTCTGTGTATCAGAAAAGCAATTAATCTCTTCTGTTCAAGGTAGGTTTCAAATTTCTATTTTGCTATGTTTACTGATAGATATTGCCTGGTCTACATGGTAGTGAAACCATCACTGAAGCTTAGAAATAGGTCACAGGTTTTAGCACATTCTTAAAAAGGCATTCAAAGTGAACAAATGTATAAGATGATTTTGGCGCATATACATTGTGTATATATATATATATACACACACACTATATTGCCAAAAGTATTGGGACACCCCTCCAAATCATTAGATTCAGGTGCTCCAATCACCTCCATGGCCACAGGTGTATAAAATCAAGCACCTAGGCTTGCAGACGCTTCTACAAACATTTGTGAAAGAATGGGTCTCTCTCAGGAGCTCAGTGAATTCAAGCGTGGTACCATGATAGGCTGCCACCTGTGCAATAAGTCCATCCGTGAAATTTCCTTGCTACTAAATCTTCCACGGTCAACTGTCAGTGGTATTATAGCAAAATGGAAGCAACTGGGAACAACAGCAACTCAGCAACGAAGTGGTAGGCCACGTAAAATGACAGAGCGGGGTCAGCGCATGCTGAAGCGCACTGTGCGCAGATGTCTCCAACTGTCTGCAGAGTCAATAGCTACAGACCTCCAAACTTTGTGTGGCCTTCAGACTGGCACAACAACAGTGCATAGAGAGCTTCATGGAATGGGTTTCCATGGGCGAGCAGCTGCATCCAAGCCTTATATCACCAAGTGCAATGCAAAGCGTTGGATGCAGTGGTGTAAAGCACACCGCCACTGGACTCTAGAGAAGTGGAGACATGTTCTCTGGAGTGACCAATCACACTTCTCTGTCTGGCAATCCGATGGACGTGTCTGTGTTTGGCGGTTGCCAGGAGAAGGGTACTTTCCTGACTGCATTGTGCCAAGTGTAAAGTTTGGTGGAGGGGGGATTATGGTGTGGGGTTGGGCTTGGCCCCTTAGTTCCAGTGAAGGGAACTCTTGAGGCATCAGCATACCAAAACATTTTGGACAATTTCATGCTCCCAACTTTGTGGGAACAGTTTGGGGATGGCCCCTTCCTGTTCCAACATGACTGCGCACCAGTGCACAAAGCAAGGTCCATAAATACATGGATGAGCGAGTTTAGGGTGGAGGAACTTGACTGGCCTGACTTCAACCCGATACAACACCTTTGCGATTAATTAGAACGAAGACTGAGAGCCAGGCCTTCTCATCCAACATCACCTGACCTCACAAATGCGCTTCTGGAAGAATGGTCAAACATTCCCATAGACACACTCCTATACCTTGTGGACGCCTTCCCAGAAGAGTAGAAGCTGTTATAGCGGCAAAGGGTGGGCCAACTCAATATTGAACCCTACGGACTAAGACTGGGATGCCATTGGAGTTCATGTGCGTGTAAAGGCAGGTGTCCCAATACTTTTGGCAATATAGTGTATATACGCATTTATATATAATTATCAGGACATCAATGCTTAACACCTTTGAACCCATTTGTGTATCAGAAAAGTAATTATTCTCTTCTGTTCAAAGTAGGTTTCAAATTTCTATTTTGCTGGTCTACATGGCAGTGAAACCAACATTGCAGCATATAAATAG
>NW_017306925.1:338271-343372 GCF_000935625.1 Nanorana parkeri | reverse complement strand
CGGACCCCAACTCTAATGAAAAGAAAAGGTAATCCAGGAGTCTAGAAGTGTTTAGTTGACCAAGTAAACTCACTCTGCTGCTGACTTGCAAATCATATTTATGCATGTAAATTGGTAAATCACCAGAATGAGGTTTTATATTTTATTTATTTATTGCTGTGGAATGCTGGTTACAGCTAGGGGCTGGCCAAGAGAGCACTTCCATGGTATACTGGACTACCATGCTACCTATCCATTCTCCAGATGCAATAAACCATGGTATCATCCGTTATGTCCAGTGACTTTAAAGATGTGACTTTCTTCTACAACAGTTCAGAAAGAAAGGATTCCATTAACAATAAAAACAGCTAACGACTTTCCAGAGAGGTAGACTAACAGGACAGCCCAGGAGAAAAAGCCACAAAACAAGACTCCAGTGCACTGACAGAAGTACTGACTTGTTGCCAGAAACGTTCGGAGTGCACCGTGTCAAGGGAAAGCAGGAAATCTAGACTGCAGCTCAAAATGAAAAAAAAAAAAAATACCATTCTAGGGAAGTTTACAAAGTGACTTACCACTCTCCACTGTGACCTGGTACCCAGCAGCCTATACTGCACCCCCCTTTAACATTGATGTTCACTGGTAGTACTATGTACCCTGAAAAGACCACTTTACATTGGCTATTTTATGTTGGTTGCTTGATAATTACGGTGTTTGGATTAAACTTCACATCCAATCATCATGTATAAAAACACCACTTCTGACCTTTACATAGTGAATGAGATCTCAGAAACTTTAAACAGCTACAAGAGTGAATTTGTGGTTGCCTCTGAAGTATCAATCTTGGAGATTTGTACAATCTATTCTGATATTCAAGAAGTTGTAGAAGACAAAACTACATTGGCTATAATGGGTAAACCAGGATTATACAATACTTCAGTGATCTCTAGTTGCAAAACCTATAGACAGAGCTGTATCTAGTTCCTTTTGCGCCCGAGGCAAGAACAGAAAATTGTGCCCCCCAAGATTATTTTGAAGTAAAGGGTTTTTTTTAAGGGGAGATGGGGATAGAGCAAGTGAGCAAAATGGATTTTTAAGGTGAATGGGGACATAACAACGGGAGCAAAGTTTTTTTTTAAGGGGGTGATGGGGACAAAGCAGGGATCATGGGAAGATGGGGAGAGAGCAGGGGGAATAAAAGGGATTTTTAAGGGGTGATGGGGACAGAGCAGGGGACATGGATAGATGTGTGCGTGTGTCTCTACATGTCAACAAAACCTTTTACTGATAACTCTCATGTCTGATACGTTGGAAAATAGAGGAAATGTGCAGCAGAAGTGGAGCCACTGCAACTGATTTGTTTTAATTTCTCCAAGAATTAATGATGCAACCTGATTGGTTGCTCTTGGCAACAGATCATGCATTCCATCTTCTTTGCTCCAATTAAATGCAGCCGCCACACACACACACACACACTGAGGTTTCTGGGAGAACTGCATCCTTGCAGACAGCAAGGCACTGCCAACACTCCTGGCATGCTGAGAGTTGTTGTGCTCCAGCAGTTCAGCTACACATAAGGTGTTCATGTGCAAGATGATGATGCAGGACAGACTGATTCCAGAGAATGCCCTGCATCCCAGTGGAAGCAGGCAATGCAGATGCCCTCATACACCACAGCAGAGGATGCTCTAGACTTTGTGAGGCCTTAGGCAAAACCCAAATGTGAGGCCCCACTAACACCCATAATGGAAAAAAACATGCAATCTATAAATAAAAATGAACTGTATACATGCCACATTTTAAAACTAGCCTTGTATCCTAGCAGCTAGAAATTCACAGCTTCTAGAGCTAGAATTGTATTTGTCTTATTTAATTGTACAAATAACGATACAAAAAACCCTAACCCAGCAACGCACAAAGTTCAGAGGTCAGTAGTAAGCAATGCACAGAGTGCAGAGGTCAGAAGGAAGTAATGCACAGAGTTCAGTGGTCAGAAGGAAGAAACGCACAGAGTGCAGCGGTCAGAAGTAGCGCGCAGGAGGTAACCCACAGAGTGCAGATGTCAGTAGTAAGCAATGCGCAGAGTGCAGATGTCAGTAGTAAGCAATGCGCAGATGTCAGTAGTAAGCAATGCGCAGATGTCAGTAGTAAGCAATGCGCAGAGTGCAGAGGTCAGAAGTAAGCAATGCGCAGAGTGCAGAGGTCAGAAGTAAGCAATGCACAGAGTGCAGAGGTCAGAAGGAAGTAACGCACACAGTGCAGAGGTCAGAAGGAAGCAATGTGCAGAGGTCAGAAGGAAGTAACGCACAGAGTGCAGAGGTCGCTCACTGATTTTCCAGCCGGCTCCTTTGATCCAGCTGATCGAGGGATGCCGACCGAAAGGGTGCCTACAGCAGCACACACTGTGCGAATTTACGCACAGTCTAAATTCACAGTGTATGGGCACCTTAAATCTCCCTGGAAGTCACCACAAACTTCCAGCATGCCTTATCGGAGTTTGTGGACTGGTTGAACTGGTTAAGATAAAAGCTCACCACACGTTACAATCTGATTGTACAATCTCCTTTAGATTTTACTAACAACTATGTAGTGCAAGGGCCTGCCTGATTGGATGCAGATTGATTGGATGGAGTAGGTACGTTCTCCTATTACATAGAATTGGTAAATCTAAAATTGATTGTACAAAAGTTGTATGGTCAGATTGTAACGTGTGTGGTGACCCAAAGACTTGAGTAAATATATATTGTAGGACAGAAATAATTTTTTACATCTATGGTATTACTGGTGTTTTTCGTGAGTAATTATGTCCCAATTACAAGTTATGAAAACAAATCTTAACTAGATGCCACTTGTGTGTTCACAAAATGCATCCAAACCTCTTATGCCAGAGGTAAAAGGGACTTAATTACAGCAGTGGAAATCTATAGGCAGGGCCGTAGGAAGAGTTAGGCGAGTGAGGCACTCTCCTTGGGCGCAGCTGTGAGGGGGCACAGCCAGGGACGGACTTGGACCTGCTACCCAGCGGGGCAGGGGTCCGGAACTTCCATCGCCCAGGACATGCAGTTTTCGGGTGCTGGGCCGGTAGTTTTTTTTTTTCTACATTTAGCCCTGCTTCGGGCCAGCTAAAAGTAGAGCAGAGGAACGGTCGCTCCTTTTGTACGGCTGTTACAAGTGGCTAGCTGCCCAGATCAAGTGGCTTGCTGCTCGGATCACTCTGCTATGTAACCTGCAGAGTAGCGCTGAAGGTATGCCCCACCCTTCCCAACTTGAAATGCTGGGCTGCCTCATCACCCCTTCCCGGCCGTTGCTGAACTGTTCAGTTAGCTAATGGCAGACAGGAAGCAGCGCAGCCAAACGTGCGTTGAGAGTAGCAGCACCAGGGTAGATAAATACCTGGCGGGCAGTACAGACCCCCCTCCTCATTTCGCTGCTGCCATCGGGCCTAATGCACTCCATACACTTCTCTTCACGGCCCAGGGGTATTCCATAAGATGGCTTCTGGGCTGTACACACTGCCTAACTCTAATTAAGCGAGTTAGGCAGTTGCCTAAGGCCTCATGCTCACGGGGACCTCGCAGCTGACTAACTCGCCTCAACAGCTTCACTTGATCAGACAGCAGTGGCGGATCTTGGGACAGGGGACACAGCCCCCAAAAATTGCAGCTCCCTCCCAGTGCCCAGGGCAGACCTACCAGACTTCCCCCCTCTACTACTGGCAGAACTACCGGGGTCCTGGCATTCTGAAGCTTACTACTTCCCGCCTCCAAGCCACAGCCCCTGCAGAGAGAGAGAGCCGAGAGAGCCCTCCCGGGGTGATGTGACAGGTAGAGGCTCCCCTGCAGCAGCCAGCGGTGTCACCAGACTCATAAGGGAGAAGAAAGTATGGGTCTGTTTTCTGCCGTACACTACCTGCTTTCAGTATACTGTATAAGCAGGTGCTGTATTGCCTAGGAGTTGGCCTCTTATAACTTAACTACTGGAGGCAGATTGATGTTGCTGTAAAGAGATGAGAACAGATGTGGCTATAGTGGGGAACAGAGATGTGACAGTGGTGGGAGTGGGTGCAGAGAGCTTACATGTAAAGCAAGAACAATGACTTCTTCATGACTCCCACCCGTGTTCAGTTCAAACAGCTAGACTGAAACTTAAACCAACTATATATAGGCATGAATGGCCTTTTTTTCTTCTGGCTTTAGGAGCCGGCGAATGTGCCCAGTGACACCAGAAGTGATTAAATGCACCTCACTTCCGATGTCCAGTGATCGGAGGAGAGATCCGTGGCTAGAAGCTGCTTATTTCTCCTCCGATCTGTCAGGGGAGACCCTCCACACCGATCCCGGTCTCACACGAGGGACAGATGAGCCCGGGAAGCTGACGGCAGCATCGGCAGTTGCAGAGGGGGACACGGCGCCGTATTGTACAAGCGATCCGGCTCCTATACAGACGCCGGATCGCTTGTATTTAAACAGCAATCGTGGTTAAAAAAAAAATACACACGTAATGAAACACACATCACACACTCATTAAAAAACACACACATAGCTTCATTAAAAAAATAAATAAATTACACACTCATTAAAAAACACACAATAAAACACTCACAACTAATAGTTCATTAAAAATGTCCCCCTCTCCTGCTTACCTGTTTTGCAGGAAGGGGGGCTGCATCCCTGGGCTTCAGTGAAGAATCAGTGTGCTCTGCACTCTGTCAGGTGCAGACATACTAATCGCTCCCTGCATGTTAGCAGAGGCCCCACGAGGGAGCGATCAGTATGGTCTGCATCAGCAGGAGATGCAGATCATACTGATTCCCCACCAGGGAATGATTTTCATTTAATATATTGCCGTTTCTGCAATATATTAAATGGGATGTGGGCACTTGCCAGGTTTAAAGATGGCCGCCGCTACTCGTGGCAGCCATCTTTAAAAACCTAATGTGCAGTGGACACAGGGGGGTACACCGGAGGCTCGCACAGCACCCAAGGTTACGATGTGGAGTGTGCGGTGCCCCGGCTTCCTCCGGTGCTGCGGGGCCCCGGCCGCCTTCAGTCACCTGTACGGCCATCACCCAGGTAAGGTTCGCGGGCCCCTGAGGCTGGCCGGGCCCCTTACTTGAGTGTCG
>NW_017306925.1:319102-338160 GCF_000935625.1 Nanorana parkeri | reverse complement strand
GCGGCCCTGCCCCTAGCTGTTAACAACGTGGGAATCACCAAACCAGAAAGACTCATCTCCCAAGACCTGGACTTCAGCAACCATATTGTCAAAGCAAGCAAACAGGAAGCAGGATGGTAAACATGGTCCTTGGGACTTAAGATCCAAATGGTCAGGAAAAACCCACAGAACATGTACAAGGAGACTGATTAGGCTGAAGTCCCATGAAGCTATGAGAATTGCTAAACTCCCTCTCGCTCAATCCTGTGGGGCCGATGAGATAAAGTGATCTGGGGTATGGAAGGGCATAGATCAGGTTGTATAGATCTCATGGAGTTACCCGGAACATCCACTCCTTTTTTCAGGGGACCCATGTACCTGAGGTAATCCTGTGCAGGACATAGTTAACCCTGCAAGTCATTAGGTTCTACCACTGGCCAGGTCATGAATCATCACTGGTGTAGGGCCCAACCCACAACGGACTCTTATGGCAGAGATAGCCTGCCTACCAATAGCCCATCCCTGGAGTGTAAACTGTGGAAAAGGCTGGAAAAGAAAGTCCAGCCCAAGACAGATCCTTATGACCTCTTTCCTACGGCAAGACCAATGGTCCCTCCCTGATGGCAGAGGTATGCAACGGCAGTGACTTTGTAAGATTGAATCCAGATAAAATTGCAAGATCCAGAATTGAAGGGACAACCAAATCATTTGAAGCTCCAGAATGTTGAATGGGAATCAGGATTCCTTCAACAACTGACCTGTCAGACAATGACAGAATGTGACGTTGCAGAGGCCAGAGCATAACTGAGCCAGTGGAACTGCCACAATGGAGGCTACTACTAGGACCAGAACTCTCACACATAAAACAGAATTGGACTGCTACTGGACCACAGAGGTCGAGTCAGGCAGGGTAAAACTTAAAGTACTACTTGGGAAGGAAAAAAAATAAAAAAATCAGACTTGAGCTGTGTCTAGGACAAGCCCCAGATGCACGAAGTGATGGGTCAGATCCAATGTGCATCATCCACATCACCTTGTTGGAACTCATGCCATCCCTCAAAATGTGATATATCACATTGAGAACACATAGCGCCTAGGTGATCACTTGGGGTGCAGAAGACCAGCCAAATGGCGGGCCACAAACTGGAATGCTAGAACTTGCAAAGTGAAGTAAGCGTAGAGGTGCTGGAAAAAAAATGGAACATGCGAGTATAGGAACATAGAGGCCAGAACATATCCCTGATGAAAAGGGGTTATTGTCAGATCTAGGGGATTGCAGCATTGCTCCGTATGAAGACATCTAGGGCCTGTAGATTCAAGACCAGTCAGATACCCCCATTTAATTGGTAACAGTAAAGTTCGTATAAAGAACCTTGAATATATGCAAGAACTCCTAGATCCAAAAGATCTGCAAGCTACATGAAGATCTGCTAGGCTGTGCGAAGGCGAGAAAACAAGAGCAAGTGGGAGGCAGAAAGAGGAACTCTAGCTTGCAGCCCCGGGAAAACACATCACATACCCAGGCCCCTAACCTAAATAGATGTCCCCTTATTGAAAGCGGGGTATTCCTTACAGGCCGAAGAGGACTAGGCTGCCAATCTTGGAAATTTAGAGACCCAGAGTTCTCAATTAGGTACACTACAGGCTTAGGTCTGGCCTTGGAGGATGAAACTTTGGATATTGAAAAGGAACCTTTCGTAGCGTCAAAAAAACAAGTGGCAGGAAGGGGGAACTTCCCAGCTTGAGGGAGACCTAGGCTACTTTGGCTGGGAAGAAGAGTACTCTTACGTCTAGTAACATAGTGACATCCATCAAGAAAGTGTCAGAAGCAGCTCCAAAGAAATGTTGTACCTTGAAGAGCATGCACCACATACTTCTTAAAAAAATTAAAAGCAACCCTGCTTTGTTAAGTTGCGAAGTAGGGCTGTCTCAAAAAACAAAACTGAGAGTTTAGCTAGGAGATCCTTAAGCCCTGGCGCATCCTTTACAGTAATCATCAGTACTGTATCAAGACTGAGCACTGCTGGATCAACAGCGGGAACAGTCCACTGCTGATAATGGATTCCTTAATAATCGG
The DNA here is from genome assembly GCF_000935625.1 of Nanorana parkeri. Classification (NCBI taxonomy): domain Eukaryota; kingdom Metazoa; phylum Chordata; class Amphibia; order Anura; family Dicroglossidae; genus Nanorana; species Nanorana parkeri. Next base: position 336,104 of record NW_017306925.1, on the reverse strand, counting down.
ATGCAAATAATTTTCCAGGACTGAAATGTCTAACCGGAGTTTTCCAGTCCCTGTAGGCGACCCCTGGGAGTAGCATATGTATCGGAACAGTTTTAGTAGTCTCAGGGCTCCAAGGAATCCTAAACCCATTGAAGTCTTGCAAAGCTACAGTGTGCTCTAACTCGAGGTGGCAGACAGCAGTAAGGGTTGACCCTCCAAGTGGGGAACTATGGCAACTGACTCCTCAGGAAAAATATCAGGTGTGGATTGGTGAAACTAAGTCAGAAAAGTCTTCGCAGTAAGGCAGCAGAATGCTCAAAGAAAGTAGTTCCATGGCCCGTTACACAAATCACATATAACTGCGGCAAAATACCCTCCTGGGAGAAAGACTAGGAAGAGGCCACAGCTGATGGAGCTACCAAAGACTGTAGGGACTCAAGATAGGCGATAGCATTCATTAGTGAAATGCAAAAAAAGCAAAGCAGGGTGTCTCAGAGATAGAGAGGACTGCGCAACTTAGATATGCAGTGGGACAGGTAAGGTCCAAATCAGATGGGGACATCAATCCCAATTATATTTCCAGGGGGGAGCATCCACCTCCTGGGGGCCCTCAGGCAGAACCACAGGGTGAGCAGCAGAAAAAACAAAGGTACTGCCACAATCAAGGAGGAAAGCATGGCCAAATAGACTTACTGCATCCTGAATGCTTCATGGCACAGTGGGTCCTCTTTATAGTGAGCAGTCTCACTGCCAGGCAGAGAAACCCTGATCCCCATTAACAGTGAAAGGGCGCACTGCATGACATCAACCAGTACCCACCCACACATCATTTGCCCTTTCATAACATGGGCACCAGTGTTTGCCCATATTCACAGTAAAACACACAGCCAGGTTGCACAAAGTACAGAGAAGACCCATAAAGAAAGTCAGAGTACTAGCTGTACCCAGAATGGTTGTAGTGCTGGGTGGACCTGCTGCAAGCCCATATAGAAACACAACAGCCATGTAAGTGCACAAAGCATCCTGATATCATGAAAACGGGGTTCCCTCCTGGGACATGTTCTGCCTGAGCAGGGGCAATATCTACCTGGAGAAGGTTGGGGGACCACACTGTGACATAGCATCAAGTCACTCAGTCATATGTGTACCCTGTGAAGTGTCTGACAGACTGCCTTTGGATCCAGGATAGGGCCATTACAGCCAAACCTGCACATAGCAATACATTGCATGTGCTTGCTGGCTGAGCTGGGGGGACTACAAGGCTCTATATTATCCAGCCTGCCACCCAGCTCAGATGTTGTTAGCAGGTCTTTAAGTGGAAGAAAAAATAAAGAGTAAAATTCCCTGCAAAAATAAAGGGAGCTAAGGTATCCAGCCTAGAGCTTAGGTCTTTAGCTCTGAACACTAGCTGAGAACTGTTTATGTGGTGGTGCTTATCTTTTGATATTGATGTTTCATTATTCTTCTGCTCAACTAGATTGTGGTTCTTGGCAATCACATCATAACAATACAGTTATGTAATGTTGCATGCAAACTATGGTCTTTAAAAGATTACTCTGAAAATGAACAGTTCGATAACTTAAGTGTGTAACATTAAATACCTATCAGAAATACTTTAGGTGCAATTCAGTGGGTGTGTGGAAAAAAATAAGATATGGAGACAAAAATGCACAGAGCAGATCACTTTATTGAACGGTGGATAACATATCAGTCAACAGACCAGATCTTAGCTACAGTTGTATTATAACTCCACAGCAAGTTACATATTTTAGGTGGGAGCATGTTAGTGAAAACACAAGTCTAATCACATATAGCACTCAAATTAAAAGGCAATTGCTCTTCACTAACACCATGCATGTTGGAAGAACTTTCCCAGTCTAGACTACAACACAGCAACCAATTCTCACTTGAATTCTCCTGTAATGCCAAGAATGTAAATGGTTGCTATGGGTTCAGGCAATGTAATAAATTAATTCAATTGCTTTGGTTTTAATGCATTTAATAGATCATGTTTTTTCATTCCTTCTTTTATGACCTACACCCAAAATAATAATTTCTGAAAACATACTGCATTCACATGGCACTTGTGCTGCTAGAATGACCACCACCTATGTACCATCACACTTAATGGATGTAAAAGCTATATCCACCACAGGCCTGGAATGCAAAACCATACTGTCCCTACAAATATCCCAGCTATGTCCTATAAACTAAATAAATGGCCAGTCAGATAAAAATTTCAGATAAAAAGAAATGTATAACAGCAAATTAAATGTCCATCTCTTATATATAACTTGCAGTCTGTAAATTCAGTCTCACGTGGCAGGTGGTTTATTTTTTAACTGCAATATTGGCAACACCACACACAAAAACACACACACGTGAGCACGTGTAATTCAATAGTGCAAAATAAATTGATTAAGATGTAAACATATGGTTAAAATCTGGGCTAGTCACTTTGGCCACTGCCCAACTTATAAAATAAAATACTGTACAAAACAAAGCTAAAAATGGGATATGTTCATTTCTTTATCGCAAATCACTTTGTGTAACTTTCATGGGCTATAGGAGAAAACGTGGCAAATAATCATTTCTCAGCTAAAATAAAAACCATAACCCAATATGTCTAAGACAGCTTTAGGCCTCACTAGGAACATGGAGCAGTCTAGCTACCATGGAAGAATAATAGTGGCCTGTCAGATGTCCAGAGAGCCCCAAAGGTTGAAAACTCTTGGTCTGAGGGATTCAGCCCAGTATCCAGGAGGCTTAGATAAAAATTAATTTAAAAAAATTAAAAAACAAGTGACAGTTTCTGGGTGGAAACATACCATTGCAAATGAATACATACTGACACTGCTATAAAAATATTTCAGTGCTGCTTTGGGAGTTAAATGTTACATCTGTAAATGACAGAATGACACAGCAGCAAAGACATCTTCACTCGTCGCCCTGAGAAGTCATCTTTGTTTGTTTTTTTCGTCCACTACTCAGTCTGTGGCCCCCGGTCTCTTCAAAACCGCTGTATACTTCAAAGGTACATTTTCTGACTTCAAAACCACCTCCACCAAAGTAAAGATGCTAATTACCTGTAAAAGAAAAGGGAAAACAGGATTTTTGTACGCGCTGTAAAATCCTTCTCTTCATGTTCATGGGATGGGGACATGGGATTCAGAGACATTTCGCTACACTGCTGCCCACAGGAGGATTTGGACATGCACTCACAGATCTAGTAGCGTGCACCTCGACAGGAAAGGGTGGAACCTGATTCTTAAAACCCTAGGCCAAATGATCCGCCTGAGGCGTCAAGAAATGGTGGAACGAGAAGCTAGTTCCCCCTAATAGGAGCCATCAGGGATGACAAAGTATTTCTAACATTGGCAGTGGCTGTGAGGTAGACACAAGCAGCTTGAACTACATTCAAACAATGAGGACACCGTATCCTTGTGGAAGACCAAAAGAGCTTTACAGGACAAAGTCACCAGTTCAGAAAACAACGTTGTGAGTGAGCACTGAAAGGGAAATATCCCTGACCGTTTCAAACGGTGATTTGTGAGTGACCCCCCGCCACCTTCCTGATTGGCCCGGGAAGCCAGATCTATGTTCCCTCATGGAACTGCAGGTCAGAGGAAATCTCCCTCTGACTGGAAGTTCCGGTATCGGGGAAGGTATTGTCGCATTCGGGTGAGTACGAGCACTTGCCCAAATACTCTGTATAGGTGCATCCCATATAGTGTGTGTGTGTGTGTGTGTGTGTGTGTGTGTGTGTGTGTGTGTGTGTGTTATTATAAGCATAATCATTTTACCTGTGGCACTGGCTCATCTCCATCTTTTTCCGGTTTCCACAATAAAGTCAGCTCAGGCTTCTTACCCACTTGCTGGAAATTAGAGCTTGCTAGAGGCAGGGCCTGGAAGACACAAGTCAACACTGTGATTAGACCTCCCATAATAGACAATACAGCACAGTATATGCCATGTATGAAATGTTTAGTGGAAGAAATGCCCGAGTTGCCCATAATCACCATATACAGGTTTTTCTTGCATTTTAAACCTGCATGAACAGCAAGAAAATAGGTTGTTCAGTTCTTGTCCACAAACCAGGCCTTTCAGTATTATGCACAAATCCTACTATGTAGACAACAACACTATTTTTATTCCATTTTCTAGTACTTTATTTCATGTGTAAATGGTCAAACTTACATTACAATAGATCCGCTTCTGGACACCGTATCTCAGCACCAAAACATCAAAGGCCTCATTCAACACCCCCATGACCATTGCCTCTGACTCCAAGGGGCCACTTTCCTGTAAAGACATAAAAACAGGAGCTATGAGAACATACATTACTTAATATATGAATGCATATATAAATATACAGATCCAAGCTGTATGTGGTTGCATTTGGCCACTTCTTGAATGCTCCGATGTACAATGCAGAATGTTCCAAGACTCACCTTTACAAACACCGAGAAGAATAGCTCAGCACTAAGTTCCTGCACTCTTTTGGATGCAGTCTTTCTATCATTACAATTGTCTGCTTGCTTCTGGATAGCTTCCTGTGGCAATTTTAGCTTTGGACCACAGCCTAAAAAACACATTATAGATGATTAGCAATACGAATAAAGAAAAAGTATTTATATTATGTTAAATATATACAAACCATTCATTAAATGTATGCTTTATAAATATATTTGGACTCTGTATGTAAATATGCACCCGTGGTAATCCCATAAAGCCATTATTGCATAGCAAAAGATACTTTTAACCCCTTTATGACCAGTGACGTACAGTGTACGTCACTGGCATTGGACCCGTTTAAACAGACTCCCGGCGGCAAAAACTCGGTTTACACTTGTAAAGCTGAATGTTGGCTTTACAGTAGAAGCTATTCTGGCAGCTCAGCTGCCGCCAGATTGCTTCTACGGGCCAGTAAAAGGGGCCCTGTATAAATTTAAGTGTGACAGGCTCAACTGTCAATTAGTATCTTATCACCAACACGGGCTTGCACAGACGTGTATAACTAATTTATGCTGCCCGCATGTATATATGTGTACAGCTGTCAATGCTGTTTTGTGCTGAGAGCTTCCTTATATGGCACTCCCAGTTCAGTGGCCGAGCTCCCGGTCACTGGTTATGGGGACAGGCTTCTGATCGTGTGATCACTGGGACAGCCAATCATAAAAGGATGGAGAAGAAATGGAGAAATGCACATGCCTGTGTACACATGTCCTTCGTGACAGCCATTACCTTAACCTCTTAATGTTCCCTTAAAAATGTAGATCATTTGAGAAGTTTTAGACCTTCTTAGCCAATAATTCAAATATTTCGGTCTGTCTGATTCACAAAGACATGAGATATCTAGATACATTTCAAACTGCTGGTATGGAAAATAAGATCATCAGGGCTGTATCTGTGTGTATGCTGTAACTGTATATGCACCATATGCTTGCAGCTGATAAAGAGACAGTATATGGGCAGTTCTACAGATGTCATACAGAAAAATGTAATTGTTAAAAATGTAATTGTTATAGGCACATACCAAAAAGCATAAAAAAAGCAACGGTGTGTAGGTAATTTATCATGCTTCAACATTTTAATGTAATTAGACTGATGAACGTACATCGTTTTGCTCATCTCAAGTATATATGAGATATATTACAATGTTTATTTCGCAACAATTTATTTAAATATTACAAAAGAAACATGATAGAATATTGCAACAGGGGTCAGTCTACTGCTCGAACCCCCTAAAATTTGAAAATAAGTGACTTATGATGACCTATCACGTTTAAGTTTATTGATTTTAAGAATATATTAGCCTGAATCAATCCGGTAATGTTAAAGTGCTAAAGGTTGGTGATAATTATACTGTAGTACTAGTTAATAATCTGCTTAGAATACTTTCACAGATACAGAAAATCTGCAACAGCCAGGTTCAGAAACCAGCAAGCCTTTATTTAAAAGGATGTCAAGAAGCCAGCAGAACACTATAAAAAGCCCTCTGAGTAAGAACTGATGTGAGAAATGCATCAAGGTGTTCTGTAGGGTACTGCTGGTCTCTTGATTTTGTTTTCAATAAAAGATTGCTAGTTCCTGGACTCAGCTGTAACAGACCAATTCTGGTTCTGAAAGTTACTTCACATTCAGGCAAGGACTGAGATCTGGATCTGGCCTGGATAGAAGGTGTGTCTGGTCCCCCATTTGGTAGCAGTTTTTTTTTTTTTTTTTGTTAGAATGCTTGTTGGTACTGTTGTAACTGTAGAACATAAGATATTGTATGAGGTGTTTACGTGTTATTCAGAAATTCTAATTAAGATGCCATGTGATTACTGTTCATTCCAAAGAGAACCTGTGCCTTGCTCATGTTGGGTAAAAATAGGATTTTGGTACTCACCGTAAAATCCTTTTCTCTCCGTTCATTGAAGGACACAGGGAACAGATCTAGGATCTAGGATGTAGGGTAATATCGCCACCTGCTGGAGAAGGACGCTAGGCACAAAACTAAAGACCAATTACAGCCTAGGGGCAGCCCCTGCTGGTGGCCAAACCCCCCACCTGCTGACAAGTCTCCAGTTAGTAACAAGCAGTTAGGAGCACACACCCACACAGAGGGGCAGGACCTGTGTCCTTCAATGAACGGAGAGAAAAGGATTTTACGGTGAGTACCAAAATCCTATTTTCTTTTCCGTTCATTAAAGGACACAGGGAACAGATCTAGGATCATGTACTGTAGGGACGTCACAGAGCAGTACCAAAAGAGGGGTGGGCCAAAAGAAACAACAAACCCAACTGAACACAAAAATCCCCTCAAACGGCCGCCTGCAACACTTTGCTCCCCAAACCAGCATCCACAGACGCCAAAACATCCACCTTATAGAACTTGGCAAAGGTGTGAACAGAAGACCAAGTCGCGGCCTTACAAACCTGAGAAACGGAGGCACCATGACGAAAAGCCCAAGATGCCCCAACAGCCCTTGTAGAATGGGCCTTAACAGAAAAAGGTGGCTCACGCCCCTTAGTAGCATATGCCTGAGAAACCGTGTTGCGAATCCATCGAGGCCGACGAGGCAGCCCAGCCCTTACGAGGACCATCCGCAACAACAAACAGGGAATCCGATTCCCGAAAAGAAGCCGTAGCACTCAGATAAACCCGGATGGCGCGGACCACGTCCAGACAGTGCAGCGCCTTCTCCTTCCTGTGAACAGGCTTCGGACACAAGGAAGGCAAGACAATGTCCTCATTGAGATGGAAAGCCGAAACCCCCTTCGGCAAAAAGGACGGCCGAGGCCGCAGAACCACCTTGTCCCGATGCAGAACCAGCAAAGGGGACGAACAAGAGAAACGCCAATTCCGAAACCCTGCGGACCGAGGTGACCGCCACCAAAAAGACCACCTTTTGGGACAGAGTCAGAATCGGAATCTCACGCAGGGGCTCAAAGGGAGATTCCTGCAACACCGACAACACCAAATTTAAATCCCACGGCGGCAATGGGGAGTGAACAGGAGGAACGATACGAGTAACCCCCTGTACAAAAGTGCGCACCAAAGCATTGGAGGCTATCGGCCGCTGAAAGAGGACAGTCAAGGCCGAAACCTGGCCCTTGATCGTACTCAAGGCCAAACCCTGATCCACACCAAGCTGCAAAAAAGAGAGGATCCTGGACACGGAAAACACACGAGGCGGACACCCGCTGACTCACACCAGGCAAAATAAGTCTTCCACGTGCGATGGTAAATCCTCCGAGACACAGGTTTGCGAGCCCGCAACATCGTAGAGATAACCGCATCTTAGAGGCCACAATCCCTCAACACCTGGCTCTCAACAGCCACGCCGTCAAAGCCAGCGACGGTAAAGATGGATGGAACACTGGACCGAGACAGAAGATCCAGACGAAGTGGCAGGCGCCACGGGACATCCGCCACCAACCGAACCACATCTGCGAACCACGCCCTCCGTGGCCAATCCGGAGCCACGTGGATTACCGGGACGCCTTCCACCGCGACCCTGCGAAGAAGACGCGGCAACAGATATAGCGGAGGAAATGTGTAAATCAGACCGTAGCAATCCCACGGAGCCACCAGGGCATCCACCGCATCCGCCATAAACCGATCGACCCACCGATTGAGGCGAGACGCCAGGAGATACACGTCCGGGAACCCCCAGCGAATGCAAAGCTGGTGAAACACCTCCGGATGCAACATCCATTCCCCCGGATCCACCGACAATTTTCCACGCCCGGAATGTACACGGCAGAGAGCCGGAACATGCTCCTCCGCCCAGGAGAGGATTATTTCCACTTCCCGAGCCGCGGCCACACTTCTTGTGCCGACCTAATGGTTTATGTATGGTTTACATTGTCCGACTGAACCCGGACCGGCCGACCCTGAAGACGACCCGTCCAATGAAGAAGGGAGAGGCGGATCGCCCGAAGTTCCAGCACGTTGATCGAGAGCCGAGACTCCTTCGCCGACCAAGGCCCTGAGTCGTCCAAACGTCCAGGACGCCCCCCCCAGCCCAACAGAAGGACTTGCCCAACACCAGAGCGGGGGACCAAAGCCACCAGACCAGGGAGACCCTTGCTTCCCGAGACAACTGAACCGCCTGGTCCAGAGACGAGGGGGACTTGTCCCACAGCGACAAGATGGTGCGCTGCAGCACCAGCGTGTGATGCTGTGCGTAAGGCACTGCTTCGAAGGAAGCCACCATGAGGCCCAGGACCTGCATGCAGAAATGGATAGTCGACCACTGACGCGCCCGCAACAGCGTCACGTGCGAGCGAAGCTTCTCCGGGGGCAGGAAGGCAGAGTCCAGAATCAACCCCAGATACTCCAACCGAGTGGAAGGTACCAGGCAAGACTTCTGGAAGTTCAGAAGCCAGCCGAACTCCTCCAATGACCAAACGGTGATCGCCAGATCCGCCACCAGAGTGGAATGCGACTCCGCCTTCAGCAGGTCGTCCAGGTACCCCAGCACCGAAATCCCCCGACAACGCAACAGGGCCAGAATTGGGACCAACACTTTGGTGAACACACGAGGCGCCGACGCCAGACCGAAGGGCAGGGCCACAAACTGGTAATGATCGACCCCACCACAAAGCGAAGGTAGCGTTGGTGGGAGGTACAGACTGGAATGTGAAGGTAGGCATCCTTGATGTCGAGGGAGGCCATGAAGTCCCCCTGATGGAGACATCTGGAACCTGCGAACGCGCACAAAAAGGTGTTCAACCGCTTGAGGTCCAGGATGGGACGAACCCCATCCTTCTTCGGCACTATAAACAGGTTTGAATAAAACCCTCTGAACCTTTTCGAGGAGGGCACAGGAACCACCACCCCTTGGGACAAAAGACCCGCCACCGCGCCGCGAAGGTCCGCCAGGCGCTGAGAAGGAAGAAGGATGTTGGAAGGAAAGAATCTGTCCCCGGGACGCGACAGAAACTCGATTTTGTAGCCCGAAGACAACAATTCCCACACCCAGGTGTCGGAGACACGGGACAGCCAGCGGCCCGCAAAGAGCCGAAGACGTCCCCCCACCCTGGAATCCCGGGATGGGGGCAGGCCTTCATGCCGAGGGAGGCTTACCCTGGGGCTTGGCAGTCCTGGGCTGCAAGGGCCGCTTGGCGGCCTGTGAAGGCGGCGGTTTGCCGAACTCCCCGCCCTTCTCCGAGGGCGGACGTAAAAGCCGCTTGTGAGCGAAAAGGAGGGACCAGGTTTCCGCCGGTGGTCCCTAGGCTTTTACGACTGAGGCAGAAGGTACTCTTCCCGCCCGTCTGATCCTTAATGATCTCGTCCAAGGTAGCACCGAATAGACGATCCCGCGTAAAGGGGAGCTCCGTCAGGGCCTTCTTGAAAGCCTTGTCAGCTGACCAGCATTTAAGCCAAAGGAGTCGCCTAAGAGTAACCGCCGACACCGGCAGCTTGGAAACCAACGGAGCCGCATCCAAAGCCGCATTACACACGTATTGCAGACCCTGCACCAACTGTTCCGCCAGGACGACATAAGCAGGCGACACGTTTTCTTCCGCAAGACCCTGACGCAGCATCTTCGCCCATTCAGTCAAGGTCTAGGAGATAACTGGGATAACTGTAGCCTTGTTCAGGCAGGAGACCGGTGGATCCACTTAGACAGGAAGGACTCCTCAAACGGGTAACGAACCGAGAAGCGTTTGGGGATGGAAAACGACTTGCTCGGACGCTTCCATTCTTTGTAGACAAAATCATCAAAAAAAGGAACGTAAGGAAAAACCTTAGTGGAACGTCTACTCTTGTGCGTCCCAAACTGAACCGGCGGGAGCGCCGAAGAGCTCGGGGTCTCTTCAATTTTTAGCGTTTCCCGAACCAAGGCTGTGACCAGTTCGCGCTCCTGGACCATAAGGGAGGCCCCCGACTCGTCGTCACTACCAGAGTCCGGCTGGGAGGAATCTCGCTGGTCGGGCTGCGCGGATGCGGCAGAAATTTCCCCCTCTTCCTCTGAATCCCCAGAAAGGACAGGGGAGGGGGCCGGCAAGGCATGCTTCAGTGGAGTGCGCTGCGTCAGTGTGCGCTCAATACGGGACACAAAACTGTCCATAGTGGACGAAAAAACCTCTAATGACAAAGCTGCGCCAGTGGACCCCCCACCCAAAGAACCCGCAGGCAGCAGGGGAGACTGGGAAAGGGACGCAGAAGTACAGGCCGTGCAAAGGGGCAACATGGGAGATGTCCCTGAAGAGAGGCTGCAGCCCTCACAGGGCACTGCGGCTAGTCCATCCCCACAATCCATGGCCAGGCAATAACTGCCAATTTAGAGCCAGCCGGCAAATAGAGAGACCCCAGCAAGCACAGCCCCCACAGCAGTTGCCCCAGCAACTGTCCCCGGCAGGCAGACGACCCTCCTACAGCACCTGACTCCCAGTGTCCCAGTGCGTCCTCACCCGATCGCGTCCCGGCGTGAAAGACCGATCCAGCCGGCTGACGCGCTATCACAGGGACCAAGGAGCGACGCGCCGGAAGTGACGTCAGGAAGAGGGCGCCATAGCCCAAAACAAAAATAGCGGCCACGGCCTCCGAAGAAGGCCGCAACAGAAGCCGGGGCTCGATTAGCGGCCCCGGCTCACGCGCGGCCGGAGGATCTGGGACGGCCCGAGTCCAGACATGGCCTCCAAACTCACCCCAACCCCCACCACGAGTCACACGCAGCGTCACATATACTCACAGGAGAGGACGCGGGTCATCCGCAGTCTAGGCGCCGTCATCCAGGCTGGCCAGGAGACACAGAAGCCCAGACGCGCAGACGCTATGGAAGAGGCGCCCCCGACCGCAGTTGCGGCGCCAGGAGCCCATGGGGAGTACTGTGACTGGGCGGCCGGGACCCCCAGTCATATGCACCCCCCTGGGATGAACCCACAGGCCACCCCGCCGAAGCGGGGTCGTCGCAGCCGACCCATCGTAGCGGGACTGCATGCGTTCCGACGGTTGTCCAGGGGAGACTCCAAGGATCCGAGACATCCAGCCTGTCGCCCTGACAACACTTGCTAGAAGATCCCTCTGAAAAAGATCAGAAAGAAGCAGGTAAGAATACCCGAGAAAAAATTCTAAGCTCCTTACTCCTGACGCAAGGCAAAAAACTGGAGACTTGTCAGCAGGTGGGGGGTTTGGCCACCAGCAGGGGCCGCCCCTAGGCTGTAATTGGTCTTTAGTTTTGTGCCCAGCGTTCTTCTCCTGCAGGTGGCGATATTACCCTACAGTACATGATCCTAGATCTGTTCCCTGTGTCCTTCAATGAACGGAAGAGAAACAGGTTGATTTTAATGCCATCCCCGTGCCTATTTATACCTACCTTTCTCTTTACTCCTCTGCTTTCTATAGTGATAAGAAGCCATGTTCATGTTCCAACTCTTGATGTCCTAGTGCCTAAGAAGCCAAAAGCCAAGCACTAGCATTATCGAGAGAGAGAGAGGGGAAAGCGAGTCCTGTGCCCCCTATAAACAAAAGTACTAGGTATGCAATTTCACTTTCCTTGGTAAACGAAGCAGCAAGAGAGGGAAAGGAAGGCCAATACAAGCAGCGGTGTGGGCCATTATTAAAATTAACCTGTTTTTACCAACATGGGCAAAGCACATGTACTCTAACAGTTTTTATGCTTATTGTATACCATGAAGATATAGGAATGCAGTCACTGCTTTGCAGCTTTCCATCATTAAGGTATACTCACCAAGAGACGATGCAAGGAGACGATGAACAATAATGTCAGCAAAGCGTCTTATAGGAGAAGTGAAATGAGTGTATAGAGGGACATTGAGTGCATAATGATGGAAAAGGCTCTCATCCCTAAGGGCTCCAGTACAGAAATATACTGCCATCTACATAAATGGGAAGAGAAGAGGAATTTATATTAGGCTTTATTCAACTCAAAACTGCATTTCATTCAAAACAAAAATTCTGTTTAAACATTTATAAGTAGGAGGTGTGACTGAAAATGGAGGCGCGAGGACATGCATTAGTGAGCTTTGCAGTCCTTAGGATTTTTATATGGACTTTTCCCTTCCGAGCTACTCTTTTTAGCCTATGCCTAAATGCAAATTTCCTCCCTCTACACAGGAGCCACGTACAAAAGGCATTCAACGCTTTCTTATTAAATTGCTGCCTGACAAGGTCCTACCTAGGCCTCTCAACATGACACTGCAGAAAGTTACTGCTAAATCAAAGCTGAACCCATGTGGTGCAAATGACAGAGGAATGGCCCAGATCGGAGACCGTTCCTCAGCGGACCATAGCCTCTGTCTGGCAACCTTGAAACAGGCCAAAACTGCTCATCGGACACCACAGCTGCTTAAATGCCCTTTAACTAGGTCTTTCCATGTTAAAGATCTGCAACCCAAAGATAGGTGTGGAGAGGAAGCCCCATGCAAACTCAAAGTCACAGACAATCATACACAAATAGATTTCTCCATTCACACTAAACAACGTGGATGGACGAGGCTATTGTATTCCGACAGCGAGTGTCTGCCAGATCGGAGCAGCAGGGGAGCAAAGGAAAGGTGTACATAAGCTTCTGGTGGAGCCATCTGCCAATGCACAGGTTTACTTTAGGGTACTCCTAAAGTTGCATAAAACCCAACTGATTAAAGTTGTCATCACATAGCCAGACATGCATGTTATCTTGTCTGTTCATTTGTTTACTTCAGTCTCTTCCTTTCAGCACTGGATCCTTTTTTAATGACTTCTGTTATTGCAGTGGCTCCCATCAATAGCCAGGTTTCTAAGGAGCCTCCCTGATGTGAGTAGACCCCCTTCCTTTCCCTTCCTGGGACCACAAATACTTGGAACCATTCAGACATGCATAGTCGGCATGGAGAAGCTGCAGCTGAAGGTAACTGTGACCACTCTGCTCTTCCACTTCGTGGCGCAGTGTGCCTTCCTGGTGCTATCAGCCAGGAGGATTACAGTAGAGTGCCTGGGCTGTGGCGGTGCAGAGAGTGTGTTTAGCACCACCGTCAGGTCATGTGGAGAAATACAGAAAACAGCTTTCTCCATAGAAGAAACAGGGACAGCGAGCTGACTTGTGATCACAATCTACTAGGGTTAGCTTTGTGATTGACTGGTAGATTGCAATCGACCTAATGGGCATCCCTGCTCTTCACCACCCACTGGCCAACAGAACCTGGGCCAACTGATTTTTCAGGAGGAGATTGTTTAAATATTCTACAACATGGATTACCCGAGAGTGAAGCAGAGCAAGATTTGGCTGTTTCTAGGGAACCCAGGATGAAGACCTTAGGGTGGGCTGGCTTAGGCCTCTAACACCAGGCATGAGCACAGCGCATCAACACAAGTAACAATGGGATCCTTAAGTTTTGGAAGGATCACCTCAGAGAGCATGTTCTTCTTAACAGACTCCTCAGAAGCGGATGCTCTTTTCTCACTCTCTTCCAGCAGCTGTGAGAGGCTGAAGGGGCATGTTGGTGACCGCTTCAATTCACAGCCCTAAAAAGGATCCTACCCAATACGTCAGACATGGTGAAGGAGAGCTCCTCTCTGGATAACTAGAAGGGGTGTGCATCCGATGGAGCAATGGAGGCCTTAGAGGAAGGGAGAGAGTCTGACTGTGGGCATAGCTGAGGTGACTAGGGCCCCTAGCAGATAGAATGTCACTCCCCCCGAGCAGTTATATGAATGTGAGATAGTAAAATCCATGACTGTGCACTCTTGCACCTATAATCTGCCATGTGCAATGCCCAAAAGGGAACTCACAACCTTCACGCTAAGGGCACAATAGCACAGGACTAACCACTGAAAGATGATTTCTTCCTGGAGCAGAAAATTAGTGACAAAACCCTATTCTGGCTTCACCCATCATGGTGAGCATACCCCAAAGTGGTTCAGGGACACGACTCTGCTGATGGACCATGGCCCTGTATCTGTATAGTACCCTGCTGCTAACTCAATGGGGTTACCGATGGGTCAAGGTGAGCATCCAAGCAGGATTCAATGCCAAAAGCAACATTACAGATCGACTCCACATCTTCTTGCCAGCAGGGTTAAGGTATGGTCCCCCAAGGCTTAACTGAGGAGTCAACTGATCTGGAAAGCTGTTAAGGCTGCGAAGTAGCTAATTTGCTAGTGGGATCCTGAAGAAAAGGAAAACAAAACCATGCCTTGGGAGGTAAAAAAAAAGGAAGAAGGAGGTAGATGGACAAAATCCAGGGTTAGGAATACAGAGTTAGGATCCTGTGTCCTGTACTGTATGATTAAGAAACCTCTTTTCCCCAAACAGTGGAAAAGGGTTAGAATTTCAGTAGTTGTGAGTCCACTGTAAGGATCTCCCTCAACTTTTCAGGGACCATTCACACAAATTGTGGTAGGCTACGTTGTGGTGTCATTCATTTTGAATGGCACCACAATGCATTACTAAAGAAGCAGGCAATGTCCCCAAACATGCATTGTGTGCTATTGTGTATTCTGGCGTTATCTAATGTTTCGTGCTTGAAGTGCTGTCAGCTCTTTGAAAAGAGGGACAATAGGTATCACTTTAAAAGGGAGGAACAGAGACCAATACAAATTCCCAAGGTACTAAACCCTTCTACATGCAACAAGTTTTACTTTTTTGGTATGCATCGCCATTAAAAGAGATTTTCCATGACTTCCTGAAATCTCCCCAGTTGGGACACAAAAAGCAAGAAACCTGACAGGAGGTTCAAATTCTACCTCACCACTCAAAATGAAAACATTTTGGTCACAGAGCAACTTTTTAAAAATAAAAATGGAATAATGTTATATATGAAGTTAAGTTTCCACTAAACTAGAAAAGGATTCCCCATTTGTTTTAAAATCATTAATATGGCAGACTTTAATCAAAACCACCACCATAATAACCTTTAAGCTGGAAAATGCTACATGTCCAATGGAAAAACACTGTCATGTCAGACACAAGAGATTTCTGAACAAAGGCTTTATTTCATATAGGAAGACCTTTGTCACTGACCTCCATGCCTAGCAAATGAAAAAAACATCTATTTATAGGTGAAAGGACATTGTGTAATCTGCCTTACCTGCATCGGCTTGGAGCACATGTTGGTGAGGACTTCCTTCCGTGCAGCAGAGTACTCATCAGTCCCAAATTGTTTATTTAAGCTTTTCTGCAGAGAGCAAATAAAAATAGACAATATTGACCAACCTGCTTTAAGTTACCCCTTTATACGCACAATAGGACTTAGAGAACTATGGGGTCAGTGTTTTTCCCCATAGTTCTCCTTAGGGTAACGGGAGGACACAAACTAGAGTCCTCCCGTTACCCTAAGCTCAGTATACCGCGAGCTACAGCTCGCGGTATACTGAGACGCCGCAGCCGGAGCGGATCCCGACCTGGACGTCAGGATCCACCCAGCTGCGTGAGTGACAGCTGGCTCTGCCTATCTAGAGGCAGAGCCAGCTGTACCCGCCCCCTCCCCCATCCGTTCTGCCAGTCAGCGCTGGCAGATCGGAGCGGGGAGAGGGGAATCCAGCCACTCCCCCTGTCACGGCAGAGAGCCGTGACAGGATCGAGAGGTGATCGAGAGGTGAGCGAACCCGGTATGTGTTCGCTCACCTCCCGATCTACTAAGCCGACCTGTGACAGTCTCATTGTCACAGGTCGGCTAGAACTATGAGGTGAGTGGAAATCACTCATCTCATAGTTCTCCTTTAATCATTAAAGACAATTTTTTATTTTTTGTTAGTGTTAGTCATATTTGGGCATTTGTACAATAGTAAAAAGTCTAGAAGAAATAAATTCTCAACAAGTAGTAAATCAACCTTCAGACACGTTCTGACCATCTTATATAACCAAAAATGTTCATGACACGCTGTCACAGGAGGCTGGGCGGGGCAGGGAGGAGAGCTCAGCCTCCTGTGATAGCGCGTGCTGTATCCGCCCCCACACCGATCTGTCGGACTGTGACACGACGCTGAGCGGTGTGGGAGGAGAGACTTCGGCCGCTCACTGCGCTCTCCTCCCGCATCGCTCGGTCGGCTGTCACAGTTTCTGTCCTCCCCGCTGGGACACAGAGCAGCGCCCAGCGAGGAGGAAAGAAACCTGGAATGCGCTGCACAAAAATGGCAGTTTCAGCATTTAGCCAAAAGTGCAATTTTCCGCCCATATGTTTCGGCGGCCGATATATCGGTGCATCCCTAATTACAGATGATCAATCCTTAGATGTGACTGCTACATTAGTTTTCATTCAGCAAGTACAGAAATAACCAGCTTATCTTCCCAAAAATGCAGTGTCCTCGTCACTTCCTGGTAACTGAACAAAAAGCACAAACAATGCGATCTTCTTTTCTAGGCATCTTTTGTAAATGACTAATTCCCCTGCACCAATGTAATAGAGATGAAGATGTATATGTAGTCCAAATCAGAAAAAGCATCCTATTGACAACCATGACTCCCTTCATAAATACAAAGGAGTAAGTGGGTGTAACCACCCAGGGACAGGAAGTTATTTCAGGCTCACTATGTGTAAATAAATAAAAAAAAAAAAAAAAAAAAAAAAGTAAGTACCCCCCAACACT
>NW_017306925.1:312259-318878 GCF_000935625.1 Nanorana parkeri | reverse complement strand
AAAAAAAAAAAAAAAAAAAAAAAAAGAAAATGTATGTAGCCACCACAACTAAAGGACTGGTAAGCAGCAATACATTAAATTTTTGTGTTTAGGTTTAGATACTTGCAAGTTCTTTTACTTTGTCTAGATCGTGCAAAATACAGGGTTGCCCTCAAAGATTTAATAAAGATAAAGTAAAAGCCTAAGGCAGGTTTATAAATAGGAACATATACATCTTATAAAATGTGGGAAAAAACATTTCGGTTTGAACATATATAATAGTAATAATGTTGATAAAGAGACAAGCTTGTCATTTATCAGACAAGGGAGTCTGTACCTGGTAAACATAACCTGCTTATTCTTTTTTTTTTCTTTTACAATTACAAAATTAGGAAACTTTACTCACGTGTAAAGTCCCTGAATCCGTAAAGTCCAGCTGAAGTCCCATTTGGTCACAAAATTGTATCAAGTCATTTAGCAACTTAGTCTGTGGAGCTGGGTGACGGCGAAGCAATGCCTCTGCTGGAAAATTATGGTAGATTTTATGTGCAACTGCCATGTTTGCAAGAAGCATGAACTCTTCAACCAGCCTGCAAAGAAGTAAAGTTCACAATTACATCCTTATGTACTAAACATTTGTAACCAACAGTGACCTTCAGCCCAAAATATTGCCTTTAGATTCTCAAAATCATAAATAGGGTGCACCTAAATTTCACACATTCTAAAATATAATAAAATATATTTTCTGAAAGTGAAACCCTGTAAAATAAAAAATGGCAGCTGCTTTTTTTTTATTTTACATGATTTTCCCTGATGTACCCGATAATCCCTTATGTCTTCCCTGCCCTCCCAAAAAGGTGATTGTGCTTGATCGTACCCAGGATTGTGCTTGATCGTCTGTTTACCCAGCACTTCAGCTGGGTATGCGACAGCTCTGAAGCAGGAAGCGCAGAGTGGCACAGTCACTGGCTAGTACATGTGATTGGGTGGCTGCACAGCTGCTCAGATTACTTATACTTTGACAAGCTTTGCCTGCTGGAAAACATTCCAAGATCACCGCTACTGCAGCCGCCATGATCTTGGTATATAATTAGGGCTGCAGCTATTATTTTCATAATCAGTTAGCCAATTATTAATTTCGATCAAATCGGATACAATAAAAAATAAAATTAATTTAAAGGAGAACTATGGAGGCGAGTGCTTTTCACTCACCTCATAGTTCTAGCCGACCTGTGACAATGAGACTGTCACAGGTCGGCTCAGTAGATCGGGAGGTGAGCGAACACATACCAGCGTTTGCTCACCTCTTGATTCCCCCCTCTCCGCCAGCGCTGACTGGCGGATCGGATGGGGGAGGGTACAGCTGGCTCTGCCTCAGGATAGGCAGAGCCAGCTGTCACTCACGCAGCTAGGCGGATCCAGACATAATTGTCGGGATCCGCTTCAGCTGCGGCGTCTCAGTATACCGCAAGCTGTAGCTCGCGGTATACTGAGCTTAGGGTGACGGGAGGACGCTAGTTTGTGTTCTCCCGTTACCCGGAGAACTATGGGGAAAAGCCTTAACCCTATAGTTCTCCTTTAAATGAAAATACACAAATGCAGCGTTAAAAAGTTTACTTCCAAATAAAACAGTATGCACATTTTTTTTGAAATCGCACTGCACTGGAATGCAGGGCATTGCAGTACCATGCATTCCAGTGTGGGTGATCACAATGCGGACAAGAGGTGCATTTGGGATACATTGAAATGAATGGCACCGCAATGCACCTCCTGCAGCAAAATGAAACTGAAAATGACTTTACCCACACTATTTATATATATAAACATAACTCAATATATAATCAATAAAGTGCAACATTTATGTTGCTGGAATGTATAGGTAAATAGTCCCAAAGTGCTTGATAGTAGTTGTAAAAGATCGCTTGTGCCACACAGTTATCCCCTTAAGAGTGCACACTCACCACATAAAGATGGATGTAAGCTCACAGCCAAAGTGCTCAGTTGTATGTCAGCAGGCTGCCCAGCACTTTCTTTGTATGTTTCCACAACGATATCCCATAGGAGATGAAGTCCCCGCAATTATAAGAAAAAAGAGCCTTTCATTGCATAGTAAATGGAGATGGGTTTATTGAATAGACTTTAAAAAAAAACTCACATCAATCGTGAGCAACGACCAACCGGTAAAATCAAGAGACAAACAGCCTGCCCTTTCTGCATCCAGTGTAGCGACAGATAGACCCGCCCCTGATGCGTTTCATCATCAAAGACGTCTTCAGGAAGAACATCAGGTCTCTTATTTTTGCACTTTATATATATAATTTTTATGAATCACCATTTATCATTTTGGATTTGATATCAAGTTTGCACTATCAATTTTTTCACAGGGAAAATACAACACTTATTTTTGATTGTGTTATGGAATACATATATATTACATTTTTTATTCATGTCACATTTTGGTACACTATTTGATTTGTTTGATCACTCATGTTTTTCACTAATTATTATTATGATTTAAGGGTAGGAGCACTGCATATTTACTCGCTTATTATTGGACTTTAATTTATACACTATAATATCTATTCACTAATTGGATTGGAAGCTTCCTCCTAAGTGCAGATTTGATATTGCACAATAAAATAACCAACCTTTTATTTGAAAAAACACACCGAAATTTTTTTTCTTTCTATTTATAATTTTAGTTTAACTTAATTGTTTTACTTTATTGCTGGGTGCAATAGCCAGCTTGCTATTGGATATTTCAAATTGCAATAGCAGGCTGGCTATTGCACCCGCCCACAGTCTGCTATCAGCAGAGGATGGACCTGAAGGAGAAAGTTCTCTATCAGAGCCTCCTCTGCTGATTGACAGGCAGTGGGCGGGTGCAATAACCATTGCATTTTAAAATCTCCAATAACAGGCTGGGTATGGTTCACAGCCTCTAGATGCAGAGGAGGTACGGGGCGGGGCAGTTACAGCTGTCTCTCCGCTGCCTCTGCCGATACAGGCAGCGATTGAAAGGGACTCAGACTGCTGCAGCCAGCACAAGCGGGGAGAACGAAGGAACAGAGCGGCGGCAACTAATCCAAAAGCAACCAATCGATGAGAATCGTTGCCAATGATGCTCATTATCGATTAGTTGTTGCAGCCCTAGGTATAATGACTTCAGGACTACAACATATATCTACGTACACTGATCCTAAAGTGGTTACGAATTTAATTTTGAATAATTTTGAGACAGCAGAAGTCATTAAAAGTTGAATGTCTAGTTGAATTCGGGGAAACCACTTGAAACAAAACATTCATTTTGTTGACCTTTTTCAATTGCTTTTGTTTGATTTGTTCATTGCAATAGGAAAATTTGTAAATGTTGCCAATAAACCTCATTTGTGGTGTGATAAAAGTGTGTGGTATATACAGTATAATAAAGGTGAGAATTAGTAATTAGGGTCCAATATCCTCTATCCTTTCCCTCCCCCTCCCCCTCCCTGTGGCTGACCAGCAATCCAGGTGAAACACAAATTATACAGAGCAACCAGAGGGTAAATTTGAAAAGACAGGAATCTTCAGTATCTAATCTGCCACTACCTTTCCTGAACTTTAGCCCAGAATATATGACACATACCCAAGCAAAGTATCAAAGCTTATTCACATAAAAAGATAATTACATGTAGATAAGAGTGAGAAAATGAGTGATTAGACATGTATCAGCCAAAGCCACATGCATCCAAATGGGGCAATTCCCTGGAAAGCATAAGGGCTTACTCGTTAAGATCTAATGCAAATATCATAACAAGACAGACGAAGATGGAAACACCCACAATAAAAAGGTAAATATTTACTTAATGAGAAATGCATGGAAAAGGCAAATGTAGGCATACATGATCTGGATATACTATTGGCATAGTTGTAGTGGTATTAAAAAGAAAGTGAGTGATGCTTAAATGCCCAAGCATATAAGCAGTAAAAGCTATGGAAACAAAAAAGATAAATTCCATGTTCCTGTATCTTCCCTGGAACTGTTGGAACAGCTTTGGATTAGAGTAGCAAATTAAGTTATGTAAGAGCTCTACAATTTATGTACTCTCTCCTCTGTCAATATAGTATTTCTTGTAGTGACGTATGCCTGCATACAGCTCACGTGTACTGTACATGAACCAAACAGTTGAATATATTTAATAACTACTTTCATTGACGATAAGTAAATTCTACAAGATGCTTGCATTACTATGTAGAGCATGTGATGTATTTACGGATTATGCAATTAAGAGTGCATTATTTGTTTTAACAGAGGGAACCTGCTGTTCATCTGCTGAGGAATTTTCATCCCATCACATTATAAACATGTTCAGCCTTATAATAACACAATGCGGAGAGCTGTAGTTTGCTTACATCTAATCCTTGGTAACAGGAAAAGTTTAACATGGATACATGTATGTCGACACCAAGACAACACCTGTGCCCTGCTGGCTACTCGGTTTGCTCATAGGAATTTCTCTATACCGCATCTGCGGTGTTTACTGAAAACAGTGCAAAATGCTTAGTTTATGGATAAGCATACTGAAAATTAAGTGGCTACTGTTAAAGTAGTGGCCGGTCCAAACGCACTGTAGGTCACCAACAAGTGAGTATACGCAGTTTTGCTCTTACCGAGCCGTCACAAGGTTGTGGCGATACCACTCTCAGATTCACACTGCACAGAGCTTTTTCAGCCCGCGGAACAATCTAAGGCCAGCAGACAGGGCGATTGCCACTGGGGTTGGTTAACTCCACAGTTAACCCTTTACCCACAAATAGCTGCCACTAAATGTTCAATAGATTTTTAAAGAAAACAGTAGACATCAGGAAGTGCGGAACACCAATATCAAGGTTAACAACAGATATACCATGACCTGGATGAATGAGAACTTTCACAGACAAAAATTAGCGTACTTAAATTCTGGGATTTGTGCATTCTAGCAGAGTCCAGGTCAATGCAACAGAAGATGGATACGGATGGACATTTCTCCAAGTAAGGCTTGCAATGGTTCTTTTCTTAAAGAGAACTTTGATGTTACCAGAGCATACTCTATGTTAAAACAAGAGCTTTTGGCTGCCTTACACAGTAGCTTTTTGTGGGCCCTCTAGGGAGGGTGATCAGAAAGGCTGAATGCTTTAGGACCTTCTCCTCTCCCTCCGCCACCCACCACCCCCCTCAACTGTCAGTTTTATACTAATAATTATATTTCTATATTTTTACATTTTACCACCGGATAAATCATAAATTATTGTGCATTATGAACTTAGTTTTGTGTAGCTGCTAAATTTGATATACCTGTGAATTTTGTCTGGTTTAGAAGGGTTAGTGTGTGTTTTTAGGCCCCTGGATCTCCTAAACCAATCATGTTCAGTCCAGTCTACAGTCCAATCTAGACTTTAACAAATGCAGCTATATATATTTTTATTAATACTGTATCATCCCCAGGTTCTGAATATTGAGAAAGATTTGGACTTAAGGTTCTTGTCTGGGGTGACATAGGGGTCACTGAGCGTCATCTGCTAATGAGGGATCTGCTAATTGGTGGTTTACAATGTACTGCAATAAAAGGTTATGGAAGATAAACAGCTCGAGCACTTAGTTCATTATTGTAAGGGCTATAAAGAACAAAATGGCCAGACTAGCACATATAGGGGTCTGAAATTGTAAGATGGTCTAAACAAAAATGTAACCCATCTGTGTAAGGGCAGCTTGAAGTAATTTGAATTAGAAGTGGTGAATTTCAGCAAAATGAGGGGAAAATGACATTCCCTAATATTAGGGTGCCCAGACCTCACTATCATCACAGATACGACTACATCAAATGCATACAGAGGATTGTGTAAGCTTATTCACACTTATGCCTTGCTATAATTGAGTCCTTCCTGGTTTCAAGGTCAATAGACATTAGCCTGGATACCAAAGAAAAAAGCAACAAGTACCAGCAAGTTCACCAAGAGCTGTACTGGTGTGTGTATGCAACATTTATTACACCCAGCACAATACAGATACCCATTTCAGGTGTGTATACCCAATAAGGTAACACATCACCAATATGGATGTTGCAGGCAGAAGAATGAGATGTGCTGTGACCCATACATAAAAAAAAAAAACTGCTCACAATACAAATAATGTAGATGCCATCATGATACACGACAACATTGCTGTTTTACACACTACCCTGTATTTATAAAGAGGTACAATTCCTCACTGACCCTAATTACTAGTTATGACATACCATGTCATAAGTATATGAGTGGCTTTTTATCTCCCTAACCCAGGTTTATTAAGAACGATGTCATTACATATAATGCATTAGTAGAAATTAAAATAGTAATTTCACAGTTGTGTTTATTGTATTATAAATAGTATCGCCCCAGTAAGTAACGATCCAGGACCACTAACCACCTAGTTCACTACAGTTGCTTAACAGTTTAAAATGTGGCAGCCATCAAGGGTCACCGTTTTTTTAATTAAAGTGCATGTCCGTCCAAAAAAAAAAAACTTTCTATTAGTGAGGAAGAATTAGAACTCCTTTAGAGTTAACAGGCAGCAACAGGTTCTAGCCATACCCTACACCAAAAAAAAAAAAAAAAAAAAAAAAAAAAAAAAAAAAAAAACCCC
>NW_017306925.1:279681-312216 GCF_000935625.1 Nanorana parkeri | reverse complement strand
AAAAAAAAAAAAAAAAAAAAAAAAAAAAAAAAATCAAAAAATCTCAGTAGAGTAGGGGAAGATAATCAATTTTTGTTTATTACATCTCCTTTCAGTCTTCCAGATTTTCCCTCCTGTCCCTACTGACTTCCTGTCTGCTGAAATTGTCAGAAGACAGGAGAGAGGTTTTGTAAACAAAGCCTTGGGTGGCAGTAAAAACCAGACTGGAATTCTAATTCTTCACTTAATCCAAAACGGAAAAAAAAATTTCGACTAGACATACATTTCAATACCCTAGATTTCCACCTTTAACATGAATTCTGAACTTTAAGTGTATCCCTAAGCAGAACTTTTTTTTTCTCTCAGTCAAGTTATTATTGTGGTCTGTGGCTATAGATACACTTTAATATAAGAAATATGATCTAAATCAACCACCCAAAAAGTTACCTATTTCTGTGTACAAAGTGTGAGCCATTTTCATAAGCTGCTTGCCAGTTATCTGTAATTTCAAAGCATCTGGAATATGAGCTATGTATTGGGCACAAAGGACCACACCAGCTTCAGCCCAAGAGCACCAATGATGAAAGAAAGCACCGTCAAATATGATAAACCAAGTATGCAGTCTGTACCAGGCCTCTTGGACATAAATCTTCATGGAAACAAAAAACAAGTTCTCTAGAAATAAGGAGCTGCAATTGTCAAAATGAAACTATGTAATAAAACAGTCCATATTATGACCACAGTTCCTTTATAACCACGTTTCTAGTGTGTAAACAGACATAGGTGGCTTGATGGTTAGCACTACCGCTGGGGGTCCCAGGTTTGAATCATGGCCGGGATGCCATTTGTATGGAGTCTGCATGTTCCAATATTAATAAAAATAATAATTTGCCAGATGTGCACAAACTATCTGATGATTATTATCACAACAGTATATAATTTTTATCCTTATATTATTGGATGTATTTTTAAAAAATACTATCATTCATTATTATTGGCTAGAAATTGTTTTAGATACTATTTATATTTATGCTAATATTGATTTCCTTAAGTCTGTTAGCGATATGCACAGCTTTTAGATTTTTTTAAAATGTATTTGCTGATTGTTAGGTCTTTTTGATTGCCATTTGTATTACCCAGTCACAACCCAGGGGCAATATTTTAGCGCCAGAGGTAGTCCTATTGGAAGGCTAAAGGTGGCCATACACTCTACAACCATCGCAAGACTTTAGTCTTGCGATGGTTGTAAAGGGATTAAAAAAACGTACGATCTGCCTATCTTGGACAGGCAGATCGCACTCTCGATCATCGCAAGCCCGCCCCCCTGAGGGGCGGGCTTCCGATGACCGCAATGCTGAACGGGCAGTGTGCGCGTGCGCACACCGGCCCGTTCAGCATTTATCTTCCGAGCACCGTTCTAACCACCCGAGAATCGTACGATTCCCGGCTGGTTTTCGAACATGCTGGTTCGACAGAAGACGTGCGACCGTACAGTAGAAACGGTCGCACGTCTCCGTTCACACTGCTCGATTATCGTACGAAAAACCGATCGCATACGATAATCGTACGATAATCGTACGATAATCATGCAGTGTATGGGCACCTTAAGGAAGGAGAACTCTACCCTGAAATGCATTCCTGCATAGTGACATCATTGTGGCCAGAGTTCAGACTGGCACAGTTTGCTTGTGGAGCACTAGATACTGTGTATAGTTAGAAGTCAGCTTATGGCCAGGGCTAGAACGGACCCTCCTACAGCTGCTTCCTCCTCTTGGATGTTTGTTTGGATGCCGACACACACCGTTCTATGCAAGTGCATTTTTATTGTTTGTCAATTACTTTTAAACTATACAAGCACATTTGAACTCATTCGTCTTCTTTATTTTGTTGCCAGTTTCATAAATTGCATAGGTAGGTGCTGGAAGTCAGTCTGTGATCAGATAGTTTACTAACGAAAGTAGTGTTTTGTCTATGGACACATATACAAGACTAATTTGAAATGGATGTAGATACAGAAGAAAATAGATATCGGTCTGGTAGATAAAGTGTTAACTATGGAGAAGAGTTAAACGTGTCAAAGATAAACTGTTTTCCGATCTGCTTTTTTTTTACCATGACATCCACACCTCCCATTAGATCATAGCTGTTTGTAATTCTTACTAGTCATGATCTCACCCATCACTTATTTGACATTTATATTAAACAATGAACAACAATGGCATAACTAAATGTGCAGTCAACAACTGTAGAACTCAATTAAAGTTAAAAACATGCAAAACTTCCCTGACAAAGTCTAAAGCTATAAAGTACTAAGCTACGAGTACTGGTACTTGCCGAGTACTTACAAGTACGAGTACTGATACATTTTTGTTTATTGTCATGTGACAGTTTTTCTAAAATACAGACTAATGATTTCAGGACAGTTGTGGTGCGCCAGAGCCAGGTCCCAGCTGCAACCATTGCAATCCTGGTAGTTCTCATGAAAATTCCAAGTATCTGTAGTTGTACTCGAAAAGTATCTGTGCATCCCTAATTTAAAGAGAGCAGAATCTTCAAATTTTTGGAGCGCACTATAAAGTATTGCCTATACTATGTGAAAGCAGTCAGACAATTTAAGCCATTACAGTTTTACATCTACAGCAGCATACATTGGTTTAAACCAATATCGTTTTCCTAACTGTTCCTGTTCACCTTCCTTCTTCGCTTTCAAACTGTATCACTAACAAGATCCAGTGCATGCATCGAAGGCTACATTCACACTAGGTGTGAATATGTGTTTTGGGATGCCTGTGGCAGGAACCAACAAATTTATTTGGTAGGAATCCCACATACGCTGCTTAGAAGCGTATGTCAAGAGTTCATGGTAATGAGCAGGTGACAGCGGCTGGATTTTAAAGTGTCAGTCCGCCGGCACTACGCATGTAATACGATTGAATGCGGTTTAGAATAGATCACTGTCCCCGGACGCATCTATTGTACATCCAGGGATAGGGATCTACTCCTAACCGCATGTAATCATATCACATATGATTACATGTGGAGTGCCGGCAGACTGCTTCTTTCAAATGCGGCCGCCGTCACCCAATTATTAACATGAATGCATGACGGTGGCCGCTTCTAAATTGTATTTTTGGGATTCCTGCTGTAGGAATCCCAAAACGCACATTCACACCAAGTTGTGAATGTAGCTTATGGCTCTGTTTGCATATGCACATTTTAGGGCCATTATGGGTACAGAGCCGTTGCTGCTTCTGGCATTTTAATATGACAGACCTTATGTGTTTCCAATGATATTTAAACCAATTTAGTTGCGCTAGGAAAAATGTAAAATCACCAGCTGCAACAATGTGTATAACCGTGATTAATGTGAGCAATTATGTTGCGCTTTGTAGTGAGCAATATTCTTTACTGTATCACCTTTCTGTGTTTCTATCTCAATGGAAATGTTTGTTTATACTAAGTGAAAAATAAATAAATGAAATGGACAAAATTAGTAAAATGGTGTAAAGTATATATAATAAAATTAATAAATTATAAACTGCGTCTGTGTTTTATTCAGTATTTCGTTAGTTAAATATGTTTGTGATGTGACAATTAGAAAACGATATTCTGTGATTAGGCTCTCGACCCCAACATCTATATGAATTACATGTGCATTCAGATTCAAAAGGTTGATCTCATCACTCGATTGGTTAATTCCAGTTAAACAGCTATTCGATTCAGAGTGACCGATAGTGATGGTAGCTTACATAACCTGGAGGGTGTTCGGCACCAGGACCGTGTGCTGACCGATTGGAGGAGAGAGAGGAAATAAAGATTTCGGGGACTCACGGATTGAAGACAAAGTAATAGACACTTTGTTTTGCTTTTTCCGATTTTTATTATCTTTTTCCTTCTGAGTGAAAGAGTTAAACGCCTCTTCGATTGAAAGAATCTTTGGTGTAACTCTAATCCACGCCTAATACAGAGACACTGAAAATTGATGATTGAGGCCAGCATATAATAATCTTTATTTTTGAAAGATTGAAAATGTTCTAGGATTGGCCCAATCTGTTTGCCTTTTTCTTTTGTTCGTTCTGACCTTGTCTTTTTTGTTTTGGGGCGATGATAAATGTTTTATTTATGTAAGCTACCATCACTATCGGTCACTCTGAATCGAATAGCTGTTTAACTGGAATTAACCAATCGAGTGATGAGATCAACCTTTTGAATCTGAATGCACATGTAATTCATATAGATGTTGGGGTCGAGAGCCTAATCACAGAATATCGTTTTCTAATTGTCACATCACAAACATATTTAACTAACGAAATACTGAATAAAACACAGACGCAGTTTATAATTTATTAATTTTAATATATATACTTTACACCATTTTACTAATTTTGTCCATTTCATTTATTTATTTATTTTTCACTTAGTATAAACAAACATTTCCAATGATATTTAAACTCTTACTCTCAAATTGTGTTTTCCTTTGCTTGACTTGCAAGCAAGTGAAGGCTGCCATCTACCTGCCCCAGCCAGTGATTGGACAGAGAAGGAGAAGCAGTGAACTGTAGATCTCGTCTGTCATTCTGCTTTCTATCAACATGCTCCTTGTCTGGACATGAACTTACTGGCTCCCCCTTCTCCCACTCTAAACTGAAGCAAACTTCAGGTACTGGCACTGCTTGCATAAAAAAACCCACTCTCTCTTTATTAGCAATGCCCTGATAAAGATACTAGTATTGGCATCGGGGCCGATACAGGGCATTTTTACGAGTACTAGTACTCATGATACCAGCCCTTAAAATGTTTAAACAAGTTCGGTAACCCTTGGTCCTGCGCTTGCTGGGGATCTCTGGTAGCTGTCTTTGACTTGACAGTCCAGGTCCGGCCCCACATCTTCCCGAAGCCGACACAGCACTGGATAGCCCTGCACCTCTCTCTACACCAGAAATTTCCCGTCCTTGCCGGCTCCAGGAAACTAAAGGAAGCATTCTGATTAGTCCTTGCGCCCGCAGCTGGTCCCAGAAGAAAGGAACCGGCACATGTGAGAGAGAACCCCACTGTGGAGAAGGATGACTGGGACTTGGAGAAGCAGGAGCACAAGGTGAGCACACACACTAATATGGGCACAGGCTATGGGGGTTGCAGGCAGGGAAATGTAATGTATCAGCAGTTGTTTTGTGTGTGTCAGACGTTTGGGCAGGGAGCGCATTATCAGCACTTGCCATGGATATGCCACTGCTGGCCTCTGAGTTGACAGTGAACCGTAACGCTGCATGTGGTGTACACAAGCAATGTTACCATTCCCTGTCAAACTCACCTCAACCAGTGGGGGTTTCCGGTAATCGTCGCTATAATGGGAATACCTTCCACCAGCTAAAAAGCGCAGAAGGAACAGTCGCTGGCTCAGCAGCAAGTGAGGGAATGGGGGGATGTAGGATATTCCTTCCCCCTCACCATTCTGCAGTTATGCCGCACCAGAACTAGCCATAAGGAAGGAGATGTGATGTAGATGAGGGCCTGGAGAGATGTGACTGGAGGGCTGGAAATGTGATTGACTGATAATTAGGGATGTTCTGAATCTGATACAGACGGAGTTACAGTTCTTCATAATTATAAAGAAACTGCCCTTAAATCAACTCTAACTTGTTTTAGAAAAAATGTCACATGCCCCTTTAAGATTATCTGTAATTGGTATCGGCAAGTACTTGAGGGAAATAACTTTTTTTGAAAAAAATGGTATCAGGACATGCCTATTATACACAAATTTCATGATTTTTCATGCATACATACTTAAGGTCAATTTTAATTCAGTAGCACATATTAGCATTAAAAAGTATCCTTTTAGGAGGCATGGGTAGGATGTGAAGAGGAACAGGCATGTGTGTGGAGCTCCTGCTATCCCCAAATATACTGACCACACTTACCCCTTTTGTGCCAGACCTCACTCAGTAACTCATTGCTCCTGTTTTGCCAGACATGCCATCCAAAAAACACTCAGCTACCTGGCAGCCAAGAAAGAAATCCATAGCCACCTACACAGATTCCATATGGCAAGAAAAATGCAATCGCTCATCGCTTCCGTCTCTCCTGACATGGTGATAGAAGGGAAGTATAAGGACTTCCCTCAAACAGCTGAGCAGGAAGATCTGCTCCGTATCCACTTCTATCTCACACTCATAACTGGCTAATATCTGATAACACAAACATAGCTGTTTAGGAAGATTATCTGGGGTCTTAAAAGGCTTCGAGACATCTTGTACACAGGGGAGCAAAGCCTGCATACCAACCATTAAGTTTACAATCAAAGCTTGGGACCTTATGCATTGCACAACTGCCAGTCACCTCCATTGGAGATCTCCTTTCACCCTGCTCTGGCTTAACCCCACCTTGCCACATTTCCAAATGATTCTGAAACCTGCCCTATGGGCAACAACATGTATGAGGTGTTTACAGCATATAGTGAAGAGAAACTCTCTCCTTTGGCAGGAGATATTAGGATTTCCCAACTCATACCCATTTAGATACTTGCAACTCCACAATGCCTATAAAAACCAGTTTGGCTCCATCAGTATACGCACAGACCGCACTATACAGAGAATTCCAATACTGCAGACTATTAAAATTCACAGCAAATCCAGTATATCAGTGAAAAAGTGTATAAAGCTACAAATGCCAGCACTGCACACCCCCTACCAACTACAACCTCTAGAGGGGGTGTGCAGTGCTGGCATTTGTAGCTTTATACACTTTTTCACTGATATACTGGATTTGCTGTGAATTTTAAGTCTGCAGTATTGGAATTCTCTGGATAGTGCGATCTGTTCGTATACTGCTGCATTCTAAGGTGGAGACGCACCTATTGGACCAGCACCTGGGGAGTCCCGATGGTGGCTAAGGAATTGGAGCTGTGAGATTCCCGTTGGCTCTACAGTTTGGCTCCATATCACCGGTACCTAATCCTTCCTCTATTCAGTCTACTCTTAGAAGCAAATCACTTACAAACCCTTTCTACACAGTGTATAAAACACTGCAGCCTAATATATAAATTGACTTAGATGAATGCAGATCCAGGTGGATGGCTGATGCTTCCTCCCTGGAAGATGACTGGACAGATATGTGAGGCTACCAAAGATGGAATCATACCGTTTAAAATCCCTTAAAGAGTTTAACGCTGTACAAACTTAAAAATAGTTCATCCTTCTCTCCCGTCACACTATGGAGATGTGTTCAGGACTCACGCATATATTTTGGGAGTGACTCAACATTCAGTAGTTTTGGTCCACAGATGTTTCACACCTGGAAAGCTACAGTATACCTGGAATACTCTTTTTGTTTAACTTGAACTTTGAAATATAAAAAAAGTATCCTTTATCTTTCATAAGTCTATCATATTTTTGATGCAAATGTGTTAGGTTGCCATATAACATCCCATGCAAAAGTTATGTAATCTTCTTTGCCCATCCTATTTAAAAAATATACTGCACTGAATGCTTGGAGCAGAGAATATAAATGTAGCATACCTATTATATGTGGGGAAAAAATGTAAAAGCAGGGAAAACAGCCCAGCTGAAAGGTATTAGAGAGGAGGCCATGGAATACTATAAATTTAGAAAAATAAAGAATTGTTTAATTTTATAAAAATCGTATTTGAATAAAACATTTATTGTGTACACAAAGCCTGATTAAACTGATATGTTATACAGTGACAAAGGGCATGCTTACTCTGCCCACACAAGATGACACAGAGTGTGTCACAGTGTTAATTTTGACGGCAAATTTCAATTTAGTCTTAGTCTTTCGACTAAAATGCCATTTTAGTTTTAGTCAGATTTTAATCATCTGAATATTTTAGTCTAATTTTAGTCGACTAAATCTAATGGGTTTATTGAAAGTGTAATGCATTATTTAGGCAAGTCTGAAGAATTTCCAAACTCAGACATTCGTGGAGGAAACCTCTATTTACCTGGTATGACTTACAATTATTGGTCCAGGTCCAAAATGGTCTTGTTCTCATTAGCATCAAATGTAAAATGCATCCATGCATTCATACATCTTCTCCTTCTCCCTGACATTGACATGTCTGTACAGTTTGTGCAGCAAGTGTTTGCTAGCTGGTGTCCCGCTGGGTAAAGCAGTAGGTTATTATTCAGTTTTTACATAGCATTTGAGGTTGAAGAAAGACACAGGTCCATCAAGTTCAACCTTTTTGTGTCTGATTGTGCACGTGTGTACACGAGACCCTGTGTGAGCTTGTTTTTAAGAGTACCTGAACCCCGTATGTTACGGTCCCTGAGGAAGGTAACTGATTTTTAAATATTGTCTCATAGCTTAGGTCCTCCATCCCCTTAGTTTAGTTGCCCTTCTCTGGACTCTCTCCAGCTCAAGGACATCTTTTCTGTGGATTGGTGACCAAAACTGGACTGCATACTCCAGATGAGGCCGAACCAGTGTTCTATAAAGTGGCAAAATTATTGCTGTGTCTCTACAGTACATTCCCTTTTTAATACAAGACCGTACTTTGCTAGCTTTGTTTGCCACATCTCCCTACTACAGGAGGAACTCAGGGAACTGGAAGCCAAATGCAATAGTCACTCCCAGAATTTTGATTTAGTTTTCATTCCATTAACTTCTCTCTAAAAAAAACAAACAATTTTCATTGACAAAATTAACACAGGTGTGTCACCAAGAATGAACAAATTAAGCAATACTTACAAAGCTTGGCCAGCAGATGGCAATCAAGCTTCTAGGGAAAAAAACATCTTTACCTATAATAGAGCTTGCAAATTTCTTTTAGAATTAGAATACATTCTACAACTTTCTACAATCCATCTACGAGCTTGCTCATACACCATATATATTGTCACAACTTTCATTAAGGACAGTCCCAGCAATATTTGGGCACATGTGCAGCAAGCAAATTGTCACTATTTTCACCATAGGCTTGATGGTAAAAGGGTGGGGGGAGTTCTGGCAGGTGCAATAGTGGGTTGATGGAGGTTGTTGTGTACAGAAGGAGGTTGTTGGGTGCAGAAGGGAGTGTGGAGTGGTGAAATAGGGGTTCTGACAGCAAGGAAGGGGATGTTTACAGGCAGGCTTGTTGGCAATAGGTTGGAGGTAGTACTGGCAGGTATGGTAGTGGTAAAGGATGGTACCATGGAGGAGGGTGTCTGATGCAGAAGGGAGAGCTGTTTCCTGAATATGCGCAAACCTGCAAGTCATCCATAAATACTGCATGCGCAGGATCCCACCACCATATTTTGATGTCAGAAATATGGAGGCAAACACCCATGCAGTACCGACAGTACAGAACGGTGACTAATGCACGTTTGAGATCTCCATGCCATATTTCTGAAATCACAATATGGTGGCAAGATCCTGTACATGCGTAGTATTGGCAGCACAGATACGTCACTATGGCACATGCGCAAGATCTCAAAACCATATTGATTTTGGTTCCAATACTGCACATGTGTGGGGATAAGGGCACAATAATAATGACTGCTTTGCTGTGACTGCGCATGCCATTAGAAGACCAAAGAAATCTGGCTGCACTAAAGAAAGCTAAAGCTTTACTGAAGCTTCAATAAAGCTTTAGCTATCTTCAATGCATCTTTGCGTGCAGCCAGATTTCTTTAGTCTTCCTCAGATCTGTGCGAGCGAGGAAACGCTCTACCAGTGGGCACCTGAGAGTCTCTTGTTTAACCCCTTCATGACTGAGGCCTTTTTTTCATTTTTTGCACCCATGTTATATTCCACATTTTAGGCCTGAAAATTACTTAAAACCCCCACACATTATATATTTTCTGAATGCCAAGACCCTATACAATATAATGGTGGTAGTTGCAAATTTTTATGTTGCGCAATATTAGCGCAACTCCTTATTAAACCCCAAAATTTAGTGATAAATTTAATTAAATGCCCCAAAACACAACAAAATACCCATTTTTAAAATGAAATATAAAAGATGAGGTTACAACGAGTAAAACGATACCCAACATGCCCAGTTTACAAATTGCGTGCGCCCGTGAAATGGCAAAAAACTGCAGTACCCCAAAAAGTCCACAGAAGACGCTTTAAAAGCCCCCACAGGTCATCAATTTAGAGATACCCCAAAATACTGACCCTAGAATTATTGCTCTCACTCCGGCGTGCGCGGCGATACCCAACATGTGTAGCGCGTTCGTCGTTTTCATACGTAGGCGCACCCGACGCGTGTTTACGTGGCAACGTGCGTGCTCGCGGGGGCCTTTTAAATTTTTTTTATTATATTTATTTTGATTTTAATTTTAAAAACTGTTTTTACTTTACTTTGACTGCTATCACATGGGGGGGCTTACAAGCCCCCCCATGTGATAGCAGATGGTGGTGACAGGTACTCTTTAAGGTGATGCTGGGGGTCCAAAAGACCCCCAGTGTCACCTTTACACTGGAAATAAGCTATTGAAGTGCAGATCGCACTTCAATAGCTTATAGCTGGGCTGCAGGAGCCCAGAACTGACAGCCCAGGGACCGGAAGTGATGCAATCTGCATCGCTCCCGGTCCCATAGAACGGGGAGGGGATCGATGAACGGAAGTTCGTCGACCTCCTCCCCAGCTCCCCGCGGACACAAAGATCGCCGGTCCCGGGCCCGTAGGAGGGGCAACGGAGCCCGGGAAGCACGGCGGGGGTGTCCGGCCCCTTCTTCGGGACGCAGAAGCGATCTGGCGACAGGTAAGTCGCCAGGATCGCTTCTGTTGTAAAGCCGACAGTCGGCTCTACAAGTTTAAACAGAGTCCCGGCGGCAAAAGTCGCCGGGAGTCTGTTTAAACAGCCCCGATGCTGGCGACGTACACTGTACGTCGTCAGTCACGAAGGGGTTAAAGGCCATGAGGGAGTAGTGGATATGGTTCACACTGTCGCATACCATTGCTAAGGAACCAATGTCCTATGCAAAACAGATGCCCTACGGAACCCAACCACCATCTCAGAGAAGTTGCCTTTCTAACTAAGACTTTTAACATCAGTTGCCACAAAATTATTTACATGTAAATAACGAATGTAATGCTTTTTCTCTATTATTTTGACCATTATATGACAATTCAACCGGAAACTAAAACACCATTTTACTTACATTTACCTGTATTCTACTTTTATAATAAAAGAATGCACCATTCTTTAGAGATGATTAACAGGTACAGTTATTACTGCCCATCCACGGCAGAAGCAAAATGTTCTAATTAGCCTCAAGTAGTATTTTGGGGAAACCTCTGCTAGTGATAGGGTAGAGTGTTTCAGCTCATGAAGTGGGGGGCTTATAGGACAATAACTTTAAAAAGGTCCCTAAGGACTTTTCTGGGAAACGGTGGTAAACAATTAAGTCAATTTACTGCTTCTCTTTCCATAAATTGTTTTCCCACTTGCTTTTAATGTTCTGTGACTTATTCAGCATTTTATCATACAGCCTTGATTTGTTCCAGTTGCAGGGATCACATTATCTGTGCATTTGCTGTCATTCAGGGCAGTCCTGCAGTGATGGGGTAAATTAACAAAATGAAAAGAAAACATGCCCAAGCGGATTTTCCATCTGCTCAATTATTTCCCAGAGTGCTTGTATTTTTGAGTAGACCGCATACAGTGCTCTCTCATCTCATTAGACAATTGGGGCATGCGCAGTATCCCTGGACCATCATGCCAGAGAAAAAAAAATTACTTTCTGGATAAGAAACCTAAAAGACATCTAACAAACCATAACTTAGTCAGCTTAGAAATATACAGTGTAAAAACAAAGATATCACCACATTAATATAGGGCCTATTTAAGGAAAATCCATCGTGACCTATAAGGACTTTTGAAAATAAAACAAAATCTGTTTCGCCACCATGGACAACTTCTGTAGAAAATGTTTGTCAGTTTTATTAAACAGGCCCCTCATTTATATTTCTGACATGATAGGTTGAACTAGTCATGATAAATGCTCTATGCCAGGGGTGGTCAACTTAGCAAATACAGAGGGCTTCAAGTGTGGCCCCTAACATATTAGCAGCACAATATCTTTATTTTTGCAAATTTTCTGACACACCCCACAAGGAGTGTCCATGACCGCCTGGGCCCATGGGAAAAGGGGTTTGAGATAATGCCGACCATCATTCAACATGGAAGATATGCAGCATGGAAGCTTGGAGCAGTCTGTGTGGGCACAGCACTGGGGATACGGGGATTGGAATTGGAGCAAAAGCATTTTTTTTAAATACCTGTTGCTGCAACATTTTTTTTCCCTTTGCCGTTTTTGCATAATAATTGGTGTATTTTGTTATTATTAGAGGAAGTTTAATAGCTTATGAAAAAGGACCCAAAAATAGCATCCTCTTCAACAATGGGAGCATGCTTGCGTTGGTATTTCTTTAAATTTGAGTTTCTATATGGACTTGCTCTGTGCAAAATCTCATAATAAAATACATGAAAAAAACTGGCAGAAATTGGAAAGGTTATCATTATGTTATTTTTTGATGAATGTTATATTACTTTATAGCTTGTGTCTATTTAGAAACGTCTTTTTTGTTTTAGACATTTATGAATGGATTTGTGTTTGTAAACAAATCCATTCAGAGTAATCTGCTGTCAAATGAGTACAGGAGTAAGTTACCAATGTCCCATTATCTGCTCACAATTTCATAACTGGCTTTGTTCACCTTCAAACCCAATCACACATTATGAATGGGTCTGAAAAGAAACAGACCTATTTGCATCGTGTGTCGGGAGGGAAGCCGCTTGTTCAGGTGGAGAACATGGCTAGGAGAAAAGGCTTGATGGGATAGGGAGTGGCCATTGTGAGGTCTGGGCACCCCAAATACTAATTAGAAAGCTCCTTGCTCCCTTGCTGGCAATAAGCCACGTATGTATATGATTAAAACAGATACAAATCAGACATCCGTATTTATGGGTTAAAGCTTCACATTTCGCAGCTTGGCTGCTAATGGTCTTTTTTATGGCGGGTATAATAAAATCTCAAATCTGACTAGCAGATCACCAATTACCACTAGAAAGCTCAGCTAATCTCCTAAAGATCGCCTGCACTGGTAACAGCAAGTGACCCACAGCTCACCTCTATTAATAGCCTTTTCTCAATATTCATAACTTTGTACCTGGGGGGGAGATACATTGATAATGAACATATATAGCTGTGTCTTTTATAATGGAATTTGGAAATATTAAACATGGTTGGTTTAGGAGGTCCAGAGGCCTAAAAACACAAATTAACCCGAGGCAGACATACCTCACAGGCATGATAAATTTGGTATCTATATGAACCTAATTTCATAACACAACAATTTATGGTTTATCAGATGGTAATATGTGAAAATATAGAAATATATTGATATGAACTAGGGATGCACCGAAACTGGTTTTTCGGTATTGAGTGCCAATATTTTATTTTTCGGTACTCACCGATACCAAATAACGATACCAGAACTCCCATTAAGGAAGCCAGGTGGCGGGTAATGACTCGCCACCTGGCTTTCCGAGTACTCGCCCAAATACTTGGCACTTATACTAGTACCAGCATCTCTAATATGAAACTGAGAGTTTGGCAGGGGTAGTCCTCCTGCTTCACCCTCCCTGATGCTTCCTGATTGGGTTAGAGGCTGGCTCAGGGGGAACCCCCTAGATGGCCCACAAAAAGCTGCTGCACAAGGCAGCCAAAAGCTCTTCTTGAACATCAAGAGACATCTAAGAAGCTCCCATTATGGAAAAAACCTTTGCAGGTCTTACTTTGAGAAAGAGCCCAATCCATATCATCTTATGTTGCATTGAACTGGACTTTGCTAGAAGTGTTATGTACTCTCAATTTTATTTATTTTTTACTTCATTGTTTTGTCTCTCTTTTGGAACATCTTTTTCTGTATATTTTTCTGTACCATTTCTTTTATTAAAAACAAGCTTTTAAAATTAAGAACTTAAAGTATCCTAGTCTCTGTGGAGAGAGCTACCATACTGTAAAACCTGTTATATTCCTGTTTAAAAGGGACAGTGGACATATTAGGCATTGTTTAAAGATTTGAATTGTCACAGCATTTGCTGGGAATGGTGCATGTTTCCGTTAAAACACGTGGTGGCAGCTATTGTTTGTGTGTGTAAAGGCATAACCGTGGAGTTAACCAACCCCTGTGATGATAACCCTTAATCTGCTGGCCTTAGATTGTTGTCCTGCGAGCTGGAAAATCTCTGTGCAGGGTGAGGATGAGAGTGGTAGAGCCATGTCTTTGTGACAGCAAGGTAGGATTGGAACTGCATATAGTTACGAATTGGAAACATACAGTGGGTTTGGACTGGCTGCTCTGTCACAGCTATCTGGGGGAAAATTAGGATAGGAGTGGCTTGATAGGGGACAGCTTGTAAGGATAGGAACGGCCAATTGCGAACAGGTGGTCAAGAAAAGAACAGCTTAAGAGAAGGGAGAGGATGGCCTAGAGAAGAGCAGCCCCTCCCAAATTAACAAGCTGCCGGTTTTGTTTACACTTCTACACAAGCCCCGACAGCCGCTCTTGTATATGCATGAACAATCCTTTGCAACAGATCTGCACTGAGGTCTGTAGCACAGCACCAGGGCTACAGTGTTAGGCACCAGTCCTCTATGCAATGCTACACAATGCATCTGCATCAAATATAGAAATACACATTTCCGTTACCATATCTTCAGACATAATTCTTCATGCTATATAATAAACTTCAACATAATTTTTCAGTTTCATTAAGTCTTCATTGAGAGGATAACACCTTTTATTTATGTATTTGAAATCCTTTTCTTGAAGTATATCACAGGACACAGGGAGTTACTTTAACCACTAATATATTTATATATATATATACACACACACATACCGCACATACATACACAGTATTTTAATTTATAATTGGATCTGGGTCTATAAGGAAATTGCCAATAAAAGCTGTACCTACAATGAAGGTGGTGAATACTTAACACTCCCACTGTCCACACCGCCAAACGCTACTGATGAATAGAAACCCTCCTCTGTTCAGAAATTAACATTTGCAGAAGTATCTAATGATTCTCCCGCAGATCCTGGTGATTTCTATAGCCGACTACCACATTCGTCTATCTTCTTTACAGGTACAGCTTTTATTTGCAAACTTTTAATTGCAAGTTATTTTTAGGGACTTTAAAGGAGTATTTGCTTCTGGAGTTACTTTAACCACTTCAAGACCAGGTGTTTAGACCCCCTTCCTGGCCAGGCCATTTTTCAGTATTCAGCGCTGCGATACTTTGACTGACGTTTATTCCGTCATGCAACGCTGTACTGAAATGAATTTTATACCATTTTTTGGGGACAGATAGAGCTTTATTTTGGTGGTATTTAATCACCACTACGGGTTTTATTTTTTACTATAATTAGGAAAAATTACTGAAAATTTTGGAAAAAAAAAAAGGTTTTTTTAACATTATGTTAGGAAACACTTATTATTACCCAGGTTTTTGGTAAAATATAAAAGTCGGTCACGTCGGTTAAATAGACACCAAACATGTCAAGCTTTAAAATTGCGCGCACCTGCGACATCGCAGAAAACTACCATACCCAAAATTGGCCATAGGCGACGCTTTAAAAGCTTTTACCGCTCATCAGTTTAGTGTTATCAGTGATTGATTGCTCTCACTCAGACGTTCGCAGCGATATGAAACGTGCGGCGTAATGGGCGCATCCGTTTTTTTACTACGGCCGGCCCGGAGGTGGTTAAAGAGTAATTCCAGATAACGAGTAAACCCAGTTACAATCAGTGAGCTACTAATAAATTCCTGCACATAGCAACAGTACTAAAATCAGACAGTTCACTCAAGTTTCCTTAATCCATGCTCCGTACAATCCCCTGCATCAATAAACACACAAACCACCTCACAGGGTCAGTAGGATGTCTAATGTATAACTTTGTCTGCTTGCTGCACCCTAATCACATTACAAACTTCCAAGATACATCTCAATCTCTTCGGTGCCTGTAAGGAAAATTTTAGTTAACTTATTATACAATTTGTTGTAGTTTATATACAACTTTTTTTTAATGTGAGAACCAGCAATGAGCAATCAAGTTCCAAGATGACCAGATTACAAACAAAATTTGAGAGGTTGACTGGTGCACTATAACTATGCTTAGATGAAAAACTTGTAAAAAGTAGGTGGCTGTTTTTAGCTACCCTTTCTTGACATAAAGGGTGGCCATGTTCTTAACAGTTTGTTTACATCCAGTGATGCAAAGTCTTCAGTTCCCTAGCTGCTCCTGGGCATTACAACCCCAGACGTCTATGGGGCCCTGTCCCATGCATCTCCAGACATCTCAAGACACTGCCTCACAGAAGACTAGAAGGCTGTAATGTGTAGGTGCAAAGAGGGGAGGGGCTGCATAACTTTTTTCAATAATTTTGAGTGCCAATTGTCTTTGTAGAGATATGGATTTTATACAATTGTATCTGTTTAATTGACATTTTGTGGCTATAGTCTGGTTACTGGATAGTTGGCCAGTAGGGGTGGGCATAGCACAGATAGAAGTCCAGAGACCAAAACCAGAAATTCAACTGCAGATCACCTGCACAATCTCATC
Organism: Nanorana parkeri; assembly: GCF_000935625.1. Classification (NCBI taxonomy): domain Eukaryota; kingdom Metazoa; phylum Chordata; class Amphibia; order Anura; family Dicroglossidae; genus Nanorana; species Nanorana parkeri. The sequence goes on along the minus strand of NW_017306925.1, from coordinate 295,654 downwards.
TTCTCCTATAAAAGACCATACCTGTAATTAGGTTTTTAGATTCAACTAAGCACATTACTCCATTAAACAATATTGCTACAAAGAGATATGAACCAGTAATCTACTGTAATATTTACTTTTCTGAGGATTGAGGGAGGTAGAGTACCAATTAATAGCCTATTAGGCCAAAGAGAAGGATGAAGGTGTTACAGGCGTATGACGACAACCTAGAGTAAAAAAATAGATTTGACATACAATGAAATGTAAAATAATTATGTTGGTAAGAGGAAAAACTAAGAATAAAGTGTGGGAGGAAAAGGGGAAGGAGAAGAATACGCATGAAGGCCAGACCTCAGAAACCGCATTAAGCAATCTGATACCTACTCGCCTGGTTAATGAATTACCTCAATACAGCTGTCAGACCCCATGGCTCTGATGCACACTAGCTCCTAACAAAACAAACCTAATGAGGATTAGACTGGAGAACAAAACATGTTGGTATAACTACTTAGATAACATGGTACATCTAATTGCTGTAGGCTTAAAGTTACAGAGCGGGATGGCAACACAGCTTCTTTCGTGCTACCGAATATAAAACTATATAGAGAGTATTTGATTCCTTTATGGCTTTATGACTGTGTCGACATGCTTTGGGCTTGTATAGTATACATCAGTTTGAGACCATTCTGGGATCATTTAGTATTAACGGACAGGTGACTTATACAGGAGTGCAAAACCCATTGAAGCAAATAGCCTGTCAACATAGGCCCTTACTTGTACTTAAAAATCTTCTAATATGCACTTTATATACAGTCATGGTCAAAATAATTGGCACCCCTGCATTTCTGTCAGATAATGCACCACTTTTGTGCAGAAATGTGTTGCAATTACAAATATGTTTAGGTATTCTCATGTTAATTTCTTTTGTTTGTATTGGTATGACAAAAAAGTGGAGAACAAAAAAAGCCAAATCTGACACATTCCATGCAAAACTCCAAAAATGGAGCTGTCGATACACAAGATTCTCAATGCAAAACAGGACCATTAGACAGATTATAGGAAAACACTGGCATTTTCTGACAAGTGATAAGATTCGTAAGTATGTAAAAGATCACCCCGAGTATAGAACTTCCTGAATCACAACGAGGCAAACTAGTGCTGAGACATTTGAACACATCTATATATATTTATATAACGAACCAAAGAAAACCTACAAATGCAATGGGTGAAACCAATGCCCATAGATCTATGAGATTTCTGATATTGTACTTCCTAATGGGGAGAGGTGGTGTGCTCAACACCACATCAATTGCCAAACGAGAGGCATCATTTAGCTTATGTATTGCAAATGTGACAGGTACAACTATTAGACCCTACGGCAAACGTATTAACAATTCCGTATATCTTATTAAAAGCGGAAAAAAGGACCACCGCAATAAGTCACCATATAAACATCCATCACAATTTTGACACCTCTGCAATCCGATTTTTTTTAGGGTTGGAACATGCCCTAGAGCAGTGTTCCCCAACCCCCGGTCCGGTACCGGTCCGCGGATCAAATGGTACCGGGCCGCACAGTCAGTGCGGTCCGGTCATGCAATATATGGCAGTGCACGCTCCCGCTGTTCGAACACCGGGGCTCCGCACTGCCGACGGGCTTCACAGTGAGGGGGCGGGTCCTGTGACTCACCTCCCCTCCCGGCCGCGTCTATAGTAACAGGCGGCGGGAGGGGAGGTGAGTCACAGGAGACGTGTGTGTGTCACACGCCCCGCCCCCTGCAGTGAGTGCACACCGACACATGGCTGCTGCTCCTGGAAGGTTGAGTCTGAGCGGGGGAAAGGGGTGGGTGTCTTACATCATGTCATTAGATGTGGATATCCCCCCTCAGCGGGCCGCGGTAAAATTAATAAACGTTGACCGGTCCGCGGCGATAAAAAGCTTGGGGAGCACTGCCCTAGAGGACCCAAGGGGAGGCGATTGGGACAAAAGAATCTTGGAGCAGGAAACCAAATGGATTTTCCGATTAAAGGCAACGGTACCCCCAGGGTTAAAAGAATCATTAAGCTATAGGTCCTTTTTAGAAACCTGAATATGATAGGTTACCTTAGAGGGTGGATGGGAGCTTGTCAATTTGAATATTTTTCATATATGCGTATCAAAAATATTAAACCATAAGATATTTTGATATATTGTTTTTGGCTGTATTCACTTATGCAAAAAAACAAATGTAGAGAATATCTATACGTATTTTTAGCAAAGTTTTTAAATAATGATGTTACCGCATTAACAGCTTTAAAGGGTTATTAAACCCTCAGCTAGCAAGCAGTAGATGTATGCAAAAAAGTTTTACAAGAGGTTAAAACGTACCTGTGTCTTCGCCGCACGCTCCCGTCCGAAAATCTGAAAAATCTTGAGCAGCCACAAAGGATCTTGGGGTAGGTGCATGCGCAGTTCAGATTTTCGGGCGGGAGACAAGTAGAGACACATCTGAAAACGACTAGAAAGAAGATCAGATTAAGAGACATAATTTAAGGTAAGTGCTTACACTAACATTGGGGGGAGGGGAAAAAAATATATACTTTAAGGTCACTTTAATAGGTGCGGTTATCAGAGGTATCCGATATGAAATGCAGCGCTCACACAGGTCCTCAGTAACCACTGGGGACCTGACTCTGATGCTCTCTAGGGGACAGAGTGTAGCCGGCCCCCCTGCTGACCTTTTCCCCCCCCCCTTTACCCGAGATGGGTGGAATTGATGCTGCCCGTCAATCCTGTGTGTGGGGTAGAGGAGGAGGCGCCCTGCTCTCTTGCTGGGCTCATGGTCAACTGTGGGGGCCAGTATGGAGGTGTGTGGACTCAGTGGAGTTCCCCACCCCAATGACAAGTGCCAATTCCACACTGTGCATGCACTGTATTCTAGTGTGCAAGCACGATTTCAAACCCGCCTATTATAAAGCAGTGCGCACACATTCGTGGGTCTTAGTTTATTTAAATAGAGTTGTCCATTGAGAAACTCTGATGCCAAGGTATACAGATGAGAAGTATGTGACAGCCTAGGTGAGTGCCCATCTACACACTATTGTTGCAAATTCTGATATTTGTAAGAACCATCCCAATCTGATCCATCAATATTATAATAGACTAAGCATAGACATTTAACTTTATTATACATCATTGAGGTACCGATTTGAAATTAATTTGGGCTTAGTCTCTGCTTTGGTCTGTTTTAGTGTCCGTCTATGGGTAGTGTCAGCAGGACCACTACTGTGCGTTCTTCCTGATCTCGGGGGGATCCACCATACAGCCACACAGGGCACGAGCTCCAGGTGCTCTACAATAGTAACCTCCCAATAGATGGTTGTTTTTTTTTTTCCCCTTGGGGGTGTTATCCCCGCATGGGGACACAAGTATAATATGACTTTGTTATACTGTACATAGGAACTCTGGTTGGGCGTGCCTCACGTCTCCTTTGTGAATACATGTGTATGCTTCTCTGCTGGTTGCGGTAAAATGTGACCTGATGTGTGACCATCGATATATATCTGTTTTAACTTATTATAAGTGATGTATGTTTGTACTAGTGACATTCTGTTATGGTTTCCCTTAGAGGTGTATGACACTGCCTATTTACTCTAGGAACTCTAGGTAGCCCTATTTTCCAGAAGCACAGAAGTGCAAAACGTGTTGAAGTCCGGACATCTAACTACATCTGATGATGATTCTGGCAATTACTCCAACATTATGTAATCATATCTTTTGATATAAATGTAGTAGGTCCGGGGGGCATCGTTCATCACTGATATATTGATGGTCAATGTACTTGCTTGGTATCACCACCGATATCTTTTATGATTTTAGAGATTTTTGTGTATGACAGTGTGGTTAATAACATCAGATAAAATCCCATTATTTATAAAAAATGTTGGCAAAATTTTGGTGATGTAGGGGTGTGATGTCGCAAGTTTCGGGGAAATTCCACTTAAACTTTATGTGTAAGATTTTACAAATAATTACAAGTAGCAGGCACTCTATATTACTGCTTAAACCACTCAAGCATCCTACAATAAATAAGCACCCCTATATCAGATTACAGGAGAGTTCTTGTAAACATTTTTTTTTCTTGTTTTTGGTTTAAAAAGAACTGGACATTTGAGGTGCGTCTATGACTCAGTTCTTACATCCATAATTCAAGAAGCTGATTACCATCTCTCAAGTTTCCAATAACAAAGTTATATTAATCTTTAGATATGTAGAGCAATTCTGACATTAAAGTACTCAGACAGGGGGGACAGGCGGTGGCCTTTCCCACATCAAGGCTGCAAAATGTTTTGACAATTGATAGAAGAAAAGAAGTAGCACAACCGCTCTGTAGTTTTATGCACCTGCCTAATAACTAAATGAGAAGACATGGAGTTTTGTTATTTAAACGTTAAGTTTGACGTTTGATGTGCAAACCATCCTCTTAGGCCAGAACTGGATACAACAGAGATTAAAGTAAAAGTACAGGAAATACTTTACAATGGTATTCTATTAACTGATAAATGATAGCTAATAAAAAGTGAAAGAGCAGCAACCCTTACCAGTGACACACTGGATCCTCTCAGCATGACTCCAATGGTCTGACGGCTCTTTTGTTGCACACATACTTATAAAGAGCTAAGGAAGTCTCTTTCAGCATGTAACATTTGGTTTAGGTAAAACTCGCTGACCATAGTAACATCGAACTGTCCATTAACATGATTATACAGCGACTCAAGCTAAAAACATTTTATTCCCCAGGGATACACAGCAAGAGGCAATCCCAGTTCTGTACATTTTAGGACCTGTTAAGCATTAGCCTAAACATGGGCATTAATAAAGCCATTTTCATGCAGTATGATATTTAGAGAACTGTCTTTTCTCCAAAAGATGGCAGACCAATATAATCATACAATACACAGTGTATTTACGATGTGCAAAAGGCAGCAACGAGATTTCACAGAGTAGAATTCTATCAGCTTGGATAGCGTAGGAAAGGGTTAGAACCTGTGTCAGATATTTACTGCAGTCCATGTCCCCATCCAAGGGATGCTTTAAGAGGTTGTTTGTCTTCTTCCAGAGTCTATTGGCTGCAGTCTGTTCTTTAATTGGAGCAGATGATCTCCAATCAGGAGAAAGTCACTTGAGAGAGGGGCGGGGTGAGTGGGTTAGAGAAGTTTTTGTGTAAATAAGTTGGTCAGTAAGAAGCATACATCCTTTTCTGTCTGGGATAGAGATTTACCTAGCCCACATGTAAAGTGTGAGTCACTCTCCTCCTAGGGAAGCACAGAAATACCAGCTATGTTCCCCAGAGGATACGCTGTACACCATTAAGGATGTAAATAAGCACAACAGTGTGAGGCAAAATTAGAGTTTGAGTGTTCACCAGGGCCAGGATGTCTGCTGTGATAGAGGTTCCAGCTATGTGTGTAGTCTTGTATCCGATATAGGAATATGATAGAAAAAAAAAAGGCCAGAAACTTAGGGAGTTAAAGCAGGCCTTTACCTATATCTTTAAAATAACAACAAACACACCTTTAGAAATGTTTAGTAATGGCAATCTACAAACACATACTTCTAGATAATTGCAGGCTTTGTATTCTTTGCATACATTATTTCTCTTTTCTTTCCCAGTCTTCTGACAGTGGCAATGTTAACTATGGGCAGTCTACTAGCTCTCCCTTTACTTCCGGAAAATCTGGCACGTGTGTCTAGGACATGTGACCATGCACATCATCTCAGCGGAGGGAAATGCCTTTCCCCGAGATCTCAGATTACAAATGAGATTTTCCAGCAATGCTCTGCTTATGTAACTTTCCTAGGATGCAACGCTTTGGCACATGACAACATTGTTCCAGAAGTGGACCAGGAAGTGGATGAACTATATTTGTCACTAAATGAAAAACAAGTTTAACTAATGAATGATGATTTTAAATCTGCAAGCAGAGCTGCATGCTGCTGTGATTTTTAGTAAAAGGGGTAAAGGTCCACTTTAAGGCAGTTGCATATCAGAGGATCACTGAACTTAGGGAGAGTGGGGCATGGAGTTGACAGTTAACATAGGTGTCGTCTAAAAGAAAGTATTTTTAACCGTTGGTTTTCCCCCCATGAGTCAAGGAGAAGGAAAAAAGAGGGCTGAAATGTATTTGAGAGCTCTAGATAGAGTGTGAATCTGGGTATAAATGTCCAGTACCTTTACAAAAGGCTTTAACATAAAAAATTCCAAAATGAAAGCCTGCCTTTTGTTCCAAACATAAATATGTTACCACAACAGAAACTATCAATGCATTAAAGGCCTCTACGGTTGTTAGCCTTATTTGACACTCAATAGATAATTACAAAGAAAATCCCCATTACTTTTGACTACATTTTAGAGTCTACACTAAGCGCCCCACCCCCCCACAAAAAATGGTAAGCACAGTATGAAACTGCAAAAATAAAAGTAGACAGCTATTAAAATGAGAAATGTTTGGCATGCACCCATTTTTCAGTGGGGAGTACCCTTATGACATGAAACTGACTGCTCGCATCTCTCATCTTGAGGGGCCAGAAGCTATATTGCTTCCTCTCCCAGTGTTTAATGTGGGTAGGAGTTGTATTAATAGGCGGCATGAGATCCAGCTGGCTTCCAACTTGTTATCTCTGGTTTCTGGTTAATTCACAATCACAACATATGAACCTTTGCTAGTCAGAAAATGTCTGATACTTGGAGAACTGCAGTTCACGACCGGGAATACTATAAAATGGGGAAAGCCAACATGAGCCTTTTGCTCAAAGTCAATAAAAATTAGAATACAAATAAACCAGTAACGTAAAAGACTAAAGGCAAAGGAAGATTTTTAAAAATGGAGAAAAAAAAGAAATGTATAAAAGATAAATACAGCATTATGCAAGCATTTGCTCTAATTAAATACACTTGATTTGAACTAAAGAGTAAATCTTTTTTTTTTCTTAGAAAAGGTAGCATTTGGACTAAGCTATCAATTCAGCAGACCCTTGTGACACCACTGAGGTATGTTTCATTTCCAAATTGCTAATACCCAAGTACATTGATGGTCTATATTTTTGTTATAAAATCATCTATAACTCCACAAAGACATTTCTTCTAAACTGAGAGCCACCCAATTTAAGAAAAATTATAATACAGTTTTCTGTGAAAACAACAACATAACATGTATGAGTCTTAAAAACATTTGGAAGAAAAAAAAATGACTGTTATGCTGACACTCCGTCAGCATGTTAAAAGAGCAAGTCGGGACCAGGAGCAAAACACTCTAAACTAGCTTTTCCTTTCTAGATTCCATCTGTCAGTTATGATGATGTGAGCAGTAACACCAGTCCCAGCATGGCTACACAAGTTCTCAAAGACTTCAAGTCAGGCATGCCTTTTCAGCACAATTCCCCCAGAAGAACAGGTGAATTGAAACATCTTCAGCATATTAACCAGTTACTCCAAGCTCTTCACATCTCCACGTACAGCCTTGTTTCCCCCTAGCAGACAAACCCCAATAAAGTTTACTGAAAAATCAAAACTTATGTGATGGATGCATCTCCTAAAATCACAGACAGAATAACTTAACTGTATATTTTATATATAGAAGCCCACTCACACACACACACTATACTAACCTTGGAAATCCCAATCCACTTCACACTGTGCCATAAATGTAATACCTCCCCTGAAAGTTTAGAACATCGTATGGAAGCACCCACAAATACAAAGTTATTCAATGCAAAATGATTGGTTTTATCACAATATTGTGGACTCCCCATAATAACAAATAGTAAAAAATTGTATGTGCTGTAAAAATGTTAGGTTAAGATTATGACCTTCATTTATAAGGTTGGCACCTCTGGCTTCCCATGTCTTTTAGTCGTCTTTTACAGTATTTCCTTACTATTCGACACTTATAAAGTTATGGTCTGGCATTTCAGGAAAAAAATGCAGAATTCATATGGCACTAGAACAGGAGTGCAAATAATTTTTACTACACATTTCTCCCTCTAAATAAATGTAACTGTTTTGTTAAAAAAAAAAAAAAAAACCACCACAGTCATTTTCTTCTGAACGTTCACCACTTTTCTAGCATGTAGCTTTGAGATTACTACTTGAATACCTGGGAAAACAACTCTAAAATTCTGTAAGTAAGCTGGTGTACCCACTTCAGTTTCCAGCTACTTTCTATATATACCCAATAAAAGTTTGATTTAGCCTATTATTACTATTAAAATAGTGATAAATATAACGGAAGCAAAAATATCACTGCAAAATACAAAACACTGTTAAAGGAAATTTTAGAGCTAGTTTGGAGAACAGGCCTAAAAATAAAATCAGTCCTTCACTGTGGATAAAAGATGTCTGTTTATGGCTTACTATAATTATATTTTCACTTTAAATGGAAAACCTCCATCCGAGTGAGACTATTTAATAGTGACACATTTTTCCCATTCCCAACAGACCCTTTGCCTATCATGTTATGGTTTGCTTGGTAGACCACATTATAGTCAATTTAAATATAAAAATGCCTAAAAAGCCCTAATATATGGTGGTTACAAATCCCCATTAGGCCTGGTTCACATCTGAGCATTCCGAGAAAAAGTTCAGGAGTCTTTTCGCTGCGCGGATTTGATCCCATTGAAATCAATGGGGCTGCGCGGCAAATGCATGCAAACGCGCACAAACGCGTGGCCCAGGAACGCTCAGATGTGAACCAGGCCTTAGGTGGCAATCTCCTATAAGGGTTACTGAGACCTTCAATCAAATGAGAACTATTGTACAATGTTTTATATGTGATCCTCAATGGAAACAAAGCCTATATAATGAACAGCATTTTTGATGAATGTGTAACAGTAGCAGAGGTCATCCATCCGGAAGTAACAAAAGCAGTAATCAGACAGACCTAATAAAACAACACCGCAAATTAAAATGTAGGTTTACGTTTTAAACCATTTAACTAGTCACAAAACAAGTACGTAAAACTGATGAATACAGAAAGGTCAATGAAAAGGTCTATATGCAACTTTGAAGTAGGTACAAAGACCATGGATTGGTATGTGTGCTTGCTGAAAGCTTAGGTAGATATAAATATATACATATAAATGCTCCTGGTGTAAGGAGGAGATGACATTTTCATTATTTTCCTCTTCTGCCCCAAGTGGCCTTTTCCACTAATAGTGTTTTCATGATGACTAATTAAGCAGTTAATCTGCACTGGCTGCAGGTTGTTTCCCAAGTGGACAAATCTGCAAGAGGAACAGCATCCGGCTATTAAATGGTAATTTGCAGCAGTATAAATAGCAGAATTGTCAAACGGTGACTGCTACACATGTCAGCAGTATGTAAATGAGAAATATCCCTCCCCACTTAAATAGTAACATCTTAACTGTTACAACAAACATTGTATTTTTACTTTTAGCACTGAAAACCTACACTTAAAGTGACATTAAACCCTCAGATTTTTTAACATAAACCAATAATGTAATCCATGGTAGTTTCCCTTCTCTTTGCTGCTCTTCCTTTTAAATCCTCATGTCTTCTCATGCTTGGGGAGAATTTCCCTTTGCAGCTCAGGGCCTCTTCCTGTAGTGCTGGCTCAGGTTACAAACCTATACACAGACACCATGGGGGTGATTTACTAACCTAAACACACGCACGCACTAGGTGCGTGTGATTTTTACACAGCAAAACTTATTTATCAACCGAAAAGTCTCTAAAAGCATATTTCCACTAATGCCATATATGGAAAATTCATGCACATGATGCATATATAATGCTGCTTCACAGTGTAGACAAAAATGGTTAGCTCATGCATTTACATTCCTGCATTCATCAACGCAATCAACAATGTAGAGCTAATTTACACATCACCTTGCAATTCATGCAGGGCTTTTCACAACACACCTGCTGGGTGTGTACACACTACAAAGGTGTCTAGATTCCACCAATAGATCATGCTGGGAGGGAACACACTACAGAGGTGTATACTTGTTCGTGGCGTGTTTATAAGGTTAGTAAATCAACCCCCATATATCCATTCCTGAGACAAGGCAGTCTTCTGCAAAACAGAAGAGCTGCCCAGCATGAGAACAGATACAGATTTAAAAGGAAGAGCAGCAAAGAGAAGGGAAACAACCATGGATTACAGTAAGGCGCACATTACAGTATTGTTTTATGTTAAAAAATCTGAGGGTTTAATGTCACTTTAAGAACCCTTTAATCACTCAACATTAAAAAATCAGGTCTGCCAGCAGCAACCAGATTCTGCATTTCATTTTTGAGCTTGCGCTAGAATAAAAATACAAACTTGCTGTAGTGGTTATTAACCCCTTAACGACAAACCTTAACAATTTATTCCAGTTTTGCAACTTTGGCAAGTGTTGGTAAAACTGTACACATCTTGACAACTACTTGGTGTATCCAAGTAAATTATACCTTGTTTTGTTCAGGAGAAATTGGGCCTTCAATTGGCGGTAAATAGTATTGGATAGCGCCTAATTATTTTTGGTTGTCAAAGGAAAACTGGCTCAAAATAGGGCACGGTTGACATGTATTCTTATCAAAATGTGGGGTACAGTTAAGTACCTGGGTAGGAGCAGCAATAGGGTTTCATTCTCTTTCACAAGTTGTACATCAGAGAAGCAAATATGTGAGAAAGACATAAAGAGACCCTGTACAGGCCTCTTACATACAAAACACTGAAAACTGAGATCGTTCGCTCGCTCTCTTTCCCCATAACTCTCCCCATCACTCAAGATATTGATAATTTTTTTTAAAAATGGGAATTTTGACTTGCCTGTAAATTTCTTTTCTTGGGAGTACAGGGAACAGAACTTTAGTCTTTGACCATGAGTTATATGCAGTTATCTTCAGGTAATTTGGACACTGAAAACAAAGTTAACACAGCCCCATATACTCCTCCCAGTCCCAATAAGCCTTTTTTTTTAGCAAGCAATAGGAGAGAATCATAGAAACAGAGGGGAGGGAGCTTTGTCTTGTACTTTATTCCACAGAAAAAATACATTTAGGGGCAAATCAAATTTCTTAATTGCACAGTACAGGACAAAGAACTGAATGTTTTAACATAGGATGTCCAAAAGCCCTCAATTGAAAGGTACTCAATACAGCAACTGTAATCTAAAATAACTTGCGCTAATGGGATTAATAAAGTGGGTAACAACTTAAAATATGTATTATTAATATGACCATAAGATTAAAATACCATAAAACATTCCTAAGAACACAAGGAGAAAAGCTGCTGAACTCAGGCTAAAAAGCCTCCAGAAATGTACAGCACTAAATGTCCTTCAGGAAGTTCAATACAAATTGCAATTAAGGATCAAAGTGATGTTACCTCCGTGTCAAACAAATCATGAAAGGGTGTGTGTATATCATAAATGTGTAACAAATTATAAATTGTCAACCGTGGTAATAAAAACGTGTTATAAATTAGCTCATTATTTAAATAAATAAAATTCTGCAAACAACATGTGTCATATATGTGAAAAATGAAAATAAAAATAATTTTTTTTTAGGACATTTAGCGCTGTACATTTCGTTATACTACCTCAATACAGCAACTGCCAACAGGCTCATGGAACAAGGCTCAGAACCCTAAGAACTCAGAGCAGCTTGAAGCACTTTATGGTCATAGCTGGCAGCAGAGGATGCCTGAAGATCACCTGGTAAAACCTAAACATGTATGCAGGGGGCCAGGAGACAGCCTTGCATATGTAGGAAACCGTGCACTTTAACAGGGAAGGAGGGAACCCTGAACTCAACACTATAGGCATGAGAAATGACTTATCTAATCTACCTAGCAATGGTGAAATGAGAGGCAAGGACACCGCTATAGGAATCTTTAGGAAGAAACAAAAAGAGGGAGTCCCATTGCCTAAAAGAACGTGTATTTTGAGATGAAGACTTGCACAGCATGCCCAACATCCAAAAAGTAGAGAAATGTCCTTTGCGTGTTTCAGAGCAGGACAGAGAGAAGTAAGGACAACGTTCTGGTTAAGGTGAAAGCAAGAGAAAGGAGGGTTTAGGCTTCAGAAAAACTTTATCCTGTGCAACACTAGGAGGGATTCATTACAGGATAGGGCCCCACCAACTCTGAGACCCATGACTGCAAAAAAGAAAGCAACCTTGAAAGCTAGATGGGATAGGAAAATTTCCCTTATGGGTTCAAAAAGGGGGTTTTAAAGGGCGGACAGAACCAGATTGATATTCTATGGTGTCACATGGAAGCGTATTGGGAGAGAAATATGAGCAACACACTGCAGAGGCCAGTTTGGTGCAACGGAGATCACCAGAATTGCCCTCCATCTCAACCCTGCAGAGCAGGCGAGGGAGGATCATCAGTAGTGGTAAACACGTAGATCAATTTAATCTGATTCCTCAGAGTCACTAGAGCAAAAACCGCAATGGCCTGGTTCTGGCAACAACTCTGTCCAGTTTGTTGTTGAATCTGGATGCCAGGAGGTGTATGTCTGGCGCTCCCCACCTGCAGAAGTCCAGAAATTTCACCAGATGAAGAGACCATTCTCCAGGGTCCAGACATGGACAACTGAAAAAAATCCACCTGCCAATTTTCCACACCTGTGATGTCTAAAATCAGTCAACTGGACCTTGAACCTATAACCAGAATCAGGTCCACTTCTCTGAAGGCCACACTGCGTCTGTGCCTACTGGACTCTCGCAGGGTGACCCTGCAGTCTCGAGTTCCAGCGTTGGAGGAACAGCTGAATTGCCCTGAGCTCCAAAACTCAGATGAAAAGAGGATTCCCTTGACGTCCAAGATCTTCAATCCATTAATCTAGAATTCTTCCCCAGTTAGATAAGGCTGGCATCCACCGTGAAGATTATCCTAGACATTGAAAGAAAGGAATTCCCCAAATCCAGTGCTCCAGAATTAGAAGTCCATCACGTTAGACATCCTGGCCTTGCTGGTCAGGCACATGGGGTGATCCAGAGACTGGTTCCACAGAGCCAGAATGCTGATATATAACAGCCTGGGGTGAAACTGGACCTATGATACTGCATTAATGGAAGCCACCATCAAGCCAGAACCAGCCTGCAAAAGCTAATGGAGGGGCGGTTCTTGGACCAAAGGGACAGAAGTTTCTTAGGAGAAAGAAAAAAACTGTGCATATGACTATGTCCAAGACTATGCCCAGGTACTCCAAGCAATGAGTCGACTTCTGGAAACAGGATTTACCCGAAGCTCTGCAGAGTCTGCACCTCCTGGACATTGGCAGACTGCTGCTCTTGGGAACCTTCAGTGCAGCAGAAATTTTTTTGCAGCCTTCCTAGGAGCTCTGCAGGCAATTCCTTTTGACCTCATGGCTTATGCTCTGATACAATATGCGTTGCCAGCTGTGAGGCCTTCTATAGAGAGGTGTGTGCCTTTCCAAACCATGTCCAATCAATTTAATTTACCACAGATGGACTCCAATCAAGGTGTAGAAACATCTCAGCAACGATCAAGAGAAATGGGAGGCACCTGAGCTAAATTTCAACTGTTGTTGCAAAGGGTCTAAATACTGGTGTTAATGTGATATTTCAGTTTTTGCTTATTAATAGATTTGCAGACATTTCAAAAATTCTGTTTTCACTTGGTCATTGATGCAGTGGAACCATGTACTCCAGCAAAATTGCTAGAGACCTGAACTTTTGTTCAGTTTTCCCATTTTTATTCAGTTGATTTAACATAAATATGTTGAATAAATTCCTGAGAACAATATCCAACAGTCTTATTATGTTTATCTTTCAACTGTTTGTGAGAAAATTGGGTGTGGATTTTTAAAGCCCAACGTTGGGCAAACATCAAATATTAACTGAGCATTGTGCATGAATTACCTAATTCATCAGTGTTGTCCACAAAAACACCTTCCAACCCCATCCCGTGTTCTAACCTTGTTGTCAGCAATTCATGTTTATCCCACCCTGGGGACCTAGCACACTTCCCCACTCATTCCCTCTTTGGGGACCAGTCCCATCTCAGACCCTGTGGAGTTCTCATGCTTGTAAAGCCAATGTGAGAGGAGGCCACCAATAAAGTGTTGCTGCCAATAATAGAAGTGTCCATATCATTAAGTCAGTGACGTGGACACCTGAAGGACCCCCTGCCAGACGTAAACGGAGGAGAGAAGACTTGGGGACCTTAACACCATGAAGCCACAGCTTTAGAGACGTAAAAAGGTAATTTTTTTTATACCTGCAATCATGGCCAGATTTCCCACAAGGCCAACAGAGGCCCAGCTTAGGGGCAGCAGGGAGTAGAGGGGGAGCAGGGGTGTGGAATTCCGATCTCCTGACGCCTGGGACATGCAGTTGCCGGGCGGGTGGTTGTTTTCTACATTAAGCCCTGCTTTAGGCAAGCAGGGCTAAATGTACAGTGCAGAAGACACCACTTGTGCACAAGTGATCTCGGCGATGTCGCTGAGATAACTTGTATGCAGCCTGCATACAAGGGGACGCATTGAGGAACCTGGCATTGGGGCAGCAGGGAGTAAATCCGGCACTGACTGCAATCAGAGAAGGGCAGGAGGGAGGGTTGGGTAAAGGTGCATCCAAAATATAGAATTTTTTTTACTTACCTGTAAAATCCCTTTGTATAAGTACAGTAAGGTACAATTTTAATCATAGGCCCTGGATTATATGCAGTTCCCTCCAGGTGATTAGACACTGGTAAACAGAATTGTGGGACAGCCCATATAACCCCTCCCACTGCAAACAATCCAGTTTTATAGCAAGCAATGTGAGAAAATGGTCAGGACAAAGGGGAGGGGTAGCCAGTGTTTTGTGCTGTACTTCAAGAAAAGTAATTTACAGGCAAGTAAAAAATCCTATTTTCTCACAGTACAGGACACAGGCTTATTTAATCACAGGATCTGAGGCATCCCTAAGCAATACAACTGAGGTGTGGGCAACACAGCCAACAATGCCAACAGGCCCACAAGAACCAAAAAGGGAACCAATCCCAAACTCAAAATGCAGACTGAAGCACCTTGTGGCTAAAGCTGGCGTCAACAGAGGCCTTAACATTCACCTGGTAAAACTTTACAAAATGTATAGACCTAATACCAGGTGGCAGCTTTGCAAATCTGTGGCACAGACACCTGGTGCTGAAAGGCCCAAGGGGCACTGATAGACCTACTTGAGTAAACGTACGATCTGCCTATCTTGGACAGGCAGAGCGCACTCTCGATCATCGCAAGCCCGCCCTCCTGAGGGGCGGGCTTCCGATGACCGCAATGCTGAACGGGCAGTGTGCGCGTGCGCACACCGGCCCGTTCAGCATTTATCTTCCGAGCACCGTTCTAACCAGCCGAGAATCGTACGATTCCCGGCTGGTTTTCGAACATGCTGGTTCGACAGAAGACGTGCGACCGTACAGTAGAAACGGTCGCACGTCTCCGTTCACACTGCTCGATTATCGTACGAAAAACCGATCGCATACGATTATCGTACGATAATCGTGCAGTGTATGGGCACCTTTAAACAGCATAATCTTTACTGATCACCTGCCTCATCCACCTGGCAATGATGAAAAAAAGACTCAGCTTGCCTCTTTCTGGTGCCCTTCAGGCAGGGAAAACAGGTAACTGAAGGATAGAAGCAGTGGCTGAAAGGTACACTTGCACTGCCCGCACCACATCCAAATAGTGCAGACAAATCTCTTTTGGATGCTTCTGAGAGGGGCAAAAAGAAGACAGGATAACGCCCTATTCAAGGTAAAATTTGGAACCCACTTGGGAATAAAGCAGGCATGAGGTCTCAGCATCACCTTCTCTCTAAGCAGAATTAGATTTGGCTCTACAGGATAAGGTTGCCAATTTTGAAACCGGGCTTGAAGACATGATAGCCACATGGAAGACCACTTTACGATTAATGTCCACCAAGGGAATATCCCTAATAGGCTTGAAAGGAGGCCTAAGGAAAGCAGACAGGACCAGATTAGGAATTGTGATATTGAA